>NC_064641.1:220468830-220768830 GCF_023864345.2 Schistocerca serialis cubense
AAGCCTCTACATCCTTACATTTGTCCTCTAGCCATCCCTGCTTAGCCATTTTGCACTTCCTGTCGATCTCATTTTTGAGACGTTTGTATTCCTTTTTGCCTGCTTCATTTACTGCATTTTTATATTTTTTCCTTTCATCAATTTAATTCAATATTTCTTCTGTTACCCAAGGATTTCTAGTAGCCCTCGTCTTTTTACCTACTTGATCCTCTGCTGCCTTCACTACTTCATCCCTCAGAGTTACCCATTCTTCTTCTACTGTCTTTCTTTCCCCCATTCCTGTCAATTGTTCCCTTATGCTCTCCCTGAAACTCTGTACAACCTCTGGTTCTTTCAGTTTATCCGGGTCCCATCTCCTTAAATTCCCATCTTTTTGCAGTTTCTTCAGTTTTAATCTACAGTTCATAACCAATAGATTGTGGTCAGAGTCCACATCTGCCCCTGGAAATGTCTTACAATTTAAAACTGGTCCCTAAATCTCTGTCTTACCATTATATAATGTTTCTGATACCTTCTAGTATCTCCAGGATTCTTCCATGTATACAACCTTCTTTTATGATTCTTGAATCAAGTGTTAGCTATGATTAAGTTATGCTATGTGCAAAATTCTACCAGACGGCTTCCTCTTTCATTTCTTACCCGCAATCCATATTCACCTACTACGTTTCTTTCTCTCCCTTTTCCTACTCTCGAATTCCAGTCACCCATGACTATTAAATTTTCGTCTCCCTTCACTATCTGAATAATTTCTTTTATTTCGTCATACATTTCTTCAATTACTTTGTCATCTGCAGAGCTAGTTGGCATATAAACTTGTACTACTGTAGTAGGCGTGGGCTTCGTGTCTATCTTGGCCACAATAATGCGTTCACTATGCTGTTTGTAGTAGCTTACCCGCACTCCTATTTTTTATTCATTATTGAACCTCCTACTGCATTAGCTCTATTTGATTTTGTATTTATACCCTGTGTTCACCTGACCAAAAGTCTTGTTCCTCCTGCCACCGAACTTATACTCGTTCGTAAAGTACAATCAGTAACTACGGGTCCATCAATTTTTCTTGCTTTATGCTCTTCTTCACGTGAAAAGGTCCCAGTATAGTCATTTAGCCGTCATTTCAAACAATGCACATTGCGAAAAACCAAGGAAAAGATAATTTGGAAGGCAAGATAATGAGTCTTTAGACTTTTTTAGTTGCTAATGTAAACATGTTTTCTTAGCTGAAAACATTCGCAGTGTTTAGCACAAGAATTCACCCGCTTAAAAGCGTCAGCCGTACGGCCTCTCGGCTCATACTGACGATCTTGAGCGCCAGTCACGAACTTGTTAAGGCACTGACTCCATTTCGAGAGGAGTGAGGTCTCCGGCCAACCAGGCTTCTTTCCGTGCTTCCCGAAACCAGTACCGGTAAACGCCAGAAAGTTGCTTTTGAACAGGTCACCGTCGATTTACTACTCCATCTGGTCCAAATCTCAACGATTTAAAGGAACTTCGTTCATTGTTTCCAAAAGAGGCGTCCGAAAACGAATCCATGACCGAAGCATGGAAACGTGGATGCTCACCACAGATGTCGTCTTCCTCCATGTCCAGCGTACCTCTCACAACACTCTTTTCTCGTTTGACTGTCTAACTTGCCTTTCAGTCCGATCAATGAAAACATATCACTGCACGTAGCGACTCTAACATTGTGCGTAGGAGTTCCACGCTGTTTCTTTCAGTGTTATTTCATTTAAGTTGATAAGTTGTGCTGCTTCGATTTAAGTATAATTCTTTGATTATTTGTTCAGAACATTCACCATCGAAGACATAAGCTCCTAAACTCATAGCGTTGTGGAAATCTCCGTTTTAACTTTCCAATCAGTATTTTCCTGATTGTTCGTACCCATGTCATACTTCCATCCTTGAATTTAATCTCCCACGAACAAACATTGGTCATTATTACAAATATTCTTTGCTGCTTGCTCAAGCAAAAGTTGAAGACTTTTGTAAAGCATTACGCACCGACACGCAGTAAAGCGACACAGATGTCAAATCTCTCTCTCTCTCTCTCTCTCTCTCTCTCTCTCTCTCTCTCTATATATATATATATATATATATATATATATATATATATATATATGTGGAAATTTTTCGATAAGTACGAGGGTCCTTCAATAATTAAGAGACAAATTGTCCTAGGAAAATACTGTTAGCAGGGCAAGCTTGATACTTTCATGGCTTTAAGTGGGCATCACTAGGGACGAGCACTGATCAGCTGATGTATCAACATTGTTTTGTTTATAACCTCAAAAATACATTTCAAGATAGCGAGTCCGCTTGAAACGTCCACATTAATTGAACAACGTTCTGTTGTTCGGTTTTTACTTGCTGTAGGCGAGAAACCAGTGAATATATAGTGTACAATGTCTAAAGTTTGTGGTGAAGGTTTTATGAATCGTGTAATTTTTTTACAAATGGGTAGAGCAGTTCAAAAATGGTCGCGACTCACTGACTAACGAACACCGCTCTGGCCGACTAGTTGCAGTTTCAAGTCCCTCACTTGGAAGTCGTATTGACGACATTATTCGTGCCGACCGCCGTGTGACTGGAGATGCTAGTTGATAAGGTTCAATTAGTACTGGTACAGTTCGTAACATTATCTGTAACAAGCTGAAGTATTGCAAAACATGTGCAAGATGGATCCCAAAGGAGTTGACGCGGCTACACAAGGAAACAAGGTTGAGAGTGTGCACAGAGCTAAAGGAGCGTTATGAAAGAGAAGGTGAGCACTTCCTCAGCAAAATTTTAACTTTTGATGAAACTTGGGTTCACTATTTTGAGCCAGAATCAAAAAGACAAAGCATGGTGTGGAAGCACACCAACTCACCTGTCAAGAAAAAATTAAAAACCCAAGCATCAGCAGGGAAAGTCATGTTGACGGTGTGTTGGGATGCTGAAGATCCGTATTTTTGTGATTATCTCGAAGAGCAGCGTACAATGAACAGCCAATACTACTCGGGTTTGCTTTTAAACAAGGTGAAGCCAGCCATGAGAGAGAGACTTCTTGAATATCAGAGGAGAGGTGTGATTCTCCAGCAAGACAACGCACATCCTCGTATTGTACAACTAACCCGTGAAACCATCGACAAAATGGGCTGGGAAATACTGCCTCATCCCCTTTACAGTCCTGATTTAGCACCTAGTGATTTCCATTTGTTTGGTGCATTACGTAGACAGGGGTTCCAGGATAACGAGGGCTTGTAAAAGTTTGTGGGAAATTGGTTCAAACATAAAGATAAAGAATTATTTGCAGCCTGAATAAAAAAGCTTGCAACCCGTTGGAACAAGTGCATAAATGTTCAATGGGATTATTTTGAAAAGTAGAAAAAGTATTGTTTTGGAGACACACACTTTTTTTCTCCAGACCAATTTGTGTGTCTCATTATTGAATGACCCTCGTACATTATCCGATCTGAGTAGTATGCAGGGCAAAAATCGGTTAGTAAAATGTTTAATTTCAACTATGTGATTTTTGGAAATAGTGCTTCGTATTGTGCGACCTTTTATACTATTAATGAATGAGTCACAGAAAAGATTAACTTTTTCTTAATAAGTAGTTACGAACTTAGTCTCAGATTTACCTAAAAGCTATGAAAAATCCGAACTGAAAGTGACAAAGAAAGTAAGAACATCGCCGCCACGCAGAATATCACAGGAACTTATTTATAGCCTGCAAAGAAAGTATAAAAGTACGTATTTCTGACGTGTACGCTGAGTTCTGTTTTTTTACACTTCCAGAAATTTCGATTGGGTGTTGTGAAATAACTGAAACTTGCACGAGTAAGTGCCGGTCCGCTGCGGAATTAATATGTACTATAAAGCATTTCAAAAGTACCTCTCTTTCATTTTGTATGATGATTTCATTGTGTATTATTTGCCTTATTCGTCCTGCGTCCTGTCACGTGGAACAGTACTAAAAGTAGCTCTAAAATACTAATGATAAACATCATAGAGAGATTTTTACTTTCGATACCCACTTCCTATATTTACAGGTATGATGTATCATGGTTAGTAAAATGAATCATTTTGTCTTTTAGGAATTTCCGGGTCAAAGGAAAAGAACGGCGCTAAACGACGGCCAATGGATGTTGAAGTGGATGACAGAAAGCACTGGCAACAACAAGTGGAACAGAAAGAACAGCAACTGCAGCAGAACCACTTACAAGAGCAACAACAAAAAGATCAGCAAGAACAACCACCCCAGAAGCAGTACCAGCACACACAGCATCACCAACAGTCTTCACCTCATCAGCAGCCCTTGTATCACCACCAACAGCCTTCTCCATACCAGCAGTCCCCATATCACCACCAGCAACCTTCACCACATCAGCAGTCACCATATCACCACCAGCAACCTTCACCACATCAGCAGTCACCATATCACCACCAGCAACCTTCACCACATCAGCAGTCCCCATACCATCAACAGCAGCCTTCACCACATCAGCAGTCCCCATACCATCAACAGCAGCCTTCACCACATCAGCAGTCCCCATACCATCACCAGCAACCTTCACCACATCAGCAGTCCCCATACCACCACCAACAACCTTCACCCCATCAGAAATCTCCATATCTCCAACAAGCAGCTTCACCACATCCACAGTCCCCACTTAATCACCAACAGCTGCCACCTCATCATCAGGCTGCTCAACACCACCAGCAGCCATCAGAAATACACCAACAGCCCCCTCAACATCACCAACAACTGTCACCACTGCAACAGACCCCTCAGCATCACCAGCAGCCATCACCAATTAGCCAACAGGCTCCTCAACATCACCAGCAGCCATCAACACTACAACAGTGCCAAGAGTCATCACCACTTAACCAACAGGACACTCAGGATCACAAACTCCCATCACCCCCACAGGCCCCACAGAACCGTCAGCAGCCATCGCCACTTCAGAAACAGAGCCTACAGTATCACCAGCAGCCATCACCTTATCACCAACAGTCATCACACCACCAGCAGTCATCACCTTATCACCAGCTCCCATCCCCTTACCACCATCAACCATCACCATATCAACAGCAGCCCTCTCAATACCACGAGCAGTCTTCGCCAAATACCCAAGAAGCACATCAACAGCATCACAAATCACCACCACAGAATCACCAACAGTCTTCGCCGCAGCAGCAGCACCAGCAGCAGCACCAGCAGCAGCAGCAGCAACAGCAGAAACCGCCTCCGTCGCCCCATCAGCAACTGCCTCTGCAACAGCACCACCACCAAGCCTCTCAGCTCCACCAGCAGACTCCACAGCAGGTGTCACAGAAAAAGCAGCAACAGCAGCAGGAAAACCACTGCGATACTCGGCAAGGTCAAGCCGAGTAAGTATTTAAGCAAGTATGTGATAAATTTCTTTTCAGCCTATAATAATACTGTTCTCATGAATTACAATTCTACGTGACTTCACGAAAGAAGACAGACCTGCATTAGCACTAACTGTTCACTGAGTGAACAGGTATGTTCTCACCACTTCGTTACTGTTAAGATGCAAATAATTCGGACTGTTGTGAATGACACATTGTCTCTGACACTCGAGAATTCCTTATTAAGGGAGACGATCAGTGAAAAGTAAGTTTTTCGTTTACACTGACATCATACAAAATATTCCTTTAAATAAAATACAATATACTGAAATAAATTTACACTATGTGATCAAAAGTGTCCGGACGCCCCCAAAACATACGTTTTTCATATTAGTTGCATTGTGCTGCCACCTACTGCCCAGTACTCCATATTAGCGACCTCAGTAGTCATAGACATCGTGAGAGAGCAAAATGGGGCGTTCCGCGGAACTCGTGGACTTCGAACGTGGTCAGGTGATTGGGTGTCACTTGGGTCATACGTCTGTACGCGAGATTTCCACACTCCTAAACATCCCTAGGTCCACTGTTTCCGATGTGATAGTCAAGTGGAAACGTGAAGGGACACGTGTAGCACAAAAGCGTACAGTCCGACCTCTTCTGTTGGCTGACAGAGACCACCGACAGTTGAAGACGGTCCTAATGTGTAATAGGCAGACATCTATCCAGACCATCACACAGAAATTCCAAACTGCATCAGTATCCGCTGAAAGTACTATAACAGTTAGACGGGAGGTGAGAAAACTTGGGTTTCATGGTCGAGTGGCTGGCTGCTTATAAGCCACGCATTACGCCGGTAAATGTCAAACGACGCCCCTCTTGGTGTAAGGAGCGTAAACATTGGGCGATTGAACAGTGGAAAAACGTTGTGTGGAGTGACGAACCACAGTACACAATGTGGCGATCCGATGGCAGGGTGCGAGTATGGCGAATGCCTGGTGAACCTCATCTGCCGGCGTGTGTAATGCCAACAGTAAAATTCGGAGGCGGTGGTTTTACGATGTGGTCGTGTTTTTCGTGGAGGGGGCATGCACCCCTTGCTTTTTTTCGTGGCACTATCACAGCACAAGCCTACACTGATGTTTTAAGCATCTTCTTGCTTCCCACTGTTGAAGAGCAATTCGGGGATGGCTATTGCATCTTTCAACACGATCGAGCACCTGTTCGTAATGCACGGCCTGTGGCGGTGTGGTTACACGACAATAAGATCCCTGTAACGGACTGGCCTGCACAGAGTCCTCACCTGAATCCTATAGAACACCTTTGGGCTGTTTTGGAACGCCGACTTCGTGCCAGGTCTCACCGACCGACATCGATACCTCTCCTCAGTGCAGCACTCCGCGAAGAATAGGCTGCCATTCCCCAAGAAACCTTCCCGCCCTTGATTGAACGTATCCCTGCGAGAATGGAAGATGTCATCGAGGCTAAAGGTGGGCCAACACCATATTGAATTCAAGCGTTACCGATGGAGGGCTCCACGAACTTGTAAGTCATTTTCAGCCAAGTGTCCGGATACTTTTGATCACATAGTGTGTACAGGGTGAAAAGTATTTAAACCGGCAAACTCAGGGAGGTTGTAGGGGACATCGAAATAAATATTTCTCCCTAATGTTATTTCTCCCTAATGTCATTCTTCCCTATGAGGAGTATTTAAACCGGTGGAGGCCGTATTACGCTCTTCAGTTGTAGGCAACTGCTGTCCACCAGTGAAGTTGCGCATTGTCTCTGTTTATTAATGGAGCGATTCACATGGAGTAAGTACACTGAAATGCTTGGTGCGTACTACGTAGCGCGCGACAGCGGACGAGCTGCACAGCGGGTTTAACAACAATATCCTAATCGCCGTATCCCGCATCATGCGACCTTTGGTGCTGTGTACCAACGTCTGCGTGAGACCGGGTCATTTAGCAAATTACATGGACAGGGACGCAGTCGCACAGTAAGTACGTTGCAATTTGAGGAAGCTGTCTTGCAGCATGTGGAGCGGGATCCTTCAATCAGCACTCTTGCAATTGCACGTAACATGGGGATGAATCGGACGCATGTAAGAACAGTCCTTCGAGAGCAATTGTTACGTCCATTTCACTTATAGCGTGTCCACAACCTGAAAGCAGTTGATTATACACCCAGAGCACAGTTTTCGCAGTGATACCTGGGACACTGTGAAATGCATCCTACATTTCCATCCTCTGTGTTGTTTACCGATGAAGCAACGTTCGGGCGTGATGGAGTCTTCAACATGCACAATTCGCATATTTGGAGTGAGGATAACCCACATGCCACAGTTACTAGCGCTCATCAAGTGCGGTTCTTCGTTAATGTGTGGGTCGGTGTTGTTGGGGACTGTTTACTTGGGCCGCACCTGCTACCTGGGCCATTAAATGGCAGGCACTATTACAATTTCCTCTCCAGAGCATTGCCAGAATTGCTGGAAAACGTCTCGCTCCCTACAAGACAACGCATGTGGTTCCAACATGGCGGGGCGCCGGCACATTTCAGTCGTCGTGTGCGTCGATTCCTGGACCGACGGTTCCCAGAAACGTGGATTGGCATAGGTGGTCCTGTACCAGGGTCTGCTCGATCCCCAGATTGTTCCTTCTGGACTTTTTTGTTGGTTTAATTAATTTGTTGCCAGAGAAATCTTCCTCTACCGGTTTAAATACTCCTCATAAGAAAAAATTACATTAGGGAAAAATATTTGATGTCCCCTACAACCTACCAGTTTGTCGGTTTAAATACTTTTTACCCTGTATAATTGCACTGTAAGTACTAAGACATAATGAAACTTTCCTACTAGTGTAGCAGACTGTAATTAATGTACGTCTCTACACTGCGTCCCGTCTGAATTCATGAGATTATTGATGAGATCCGTGGCAACTTTTTTCTGCTCTTCGAGAACAGCTATCATCAGCTGTGCAATAGTCGTGTGATGTATTAGCTTAGTTAAAATGTGTCTTCCAAGAGAATGAAACGCTTACTGAAAAGGATTTGCCGCTAAAGCATACTGGTCGTGTCATTAGCGATGCGACACCTTGGGAGCAAACTTACAGCGCTATGAGTACGAGCATGAACATTAATGAAATGGAAAGCATCGGCCATAACGCCAGGCTGTCAAATCAGATGTCAGAAGAGGACATTCCTGTACTACAGAATAACGAGTTTAGAGCATCCACAATTTTTCATTTTAAGCTACACGCCAGATCAAATGTTCACCTGCTTCTGGTTCCGCGCTGTCTTCGTAAAAACGCGTGGCCGCCATGATCGACAGCAAAAGGCGAGGTCTATAAAACGCTGCTCCAATCGTTCTGATCCGTCTGAAGTTATCTTTCCAGTGCTCTGCATTTATGCAGTTCCTTGCCTCACACAATCCCGCAAAGATCAAGTTATCAGTTCATCTTTTTTAATCGTTCGATTATTAAAGGAAAGAAGGAACTGTCGACCTCGTTCGTATAGTCCTCCTAAACCTCACCAAAAACTCTGTAAATCATGTCGTTCGTTGTGCCCCTATCCACAGTATTATTCCACTTCGTCTTCATACAACACCGCGCGAATTGGTAGTAGGGCAAATACCATGGGTCTGCACGCATATAATCAAACTTCACGTAAACGCAGTGGATGAATAACTCTGGTCAAGGTAACGTTGCCGCGGTAGGGTGGAGCGATACTCTAGGCTCAGCTGTGGGCGTTCCACGTGTAAACTCTGACGGTTCTCGCCTAGTGTGTTGGCGTAGTGGTTAAGCAGGACTATAGGAAGTGCAGGACTATGATCCCCGTCCCCTCATCCAGATTTAGATATTCCTTGCTATGCAAGCACTGTGAGCAAGTCATTCGTGGACACACTGAATAATATCCTGGGATATGGCATCAGTATACAGGAGTAGGCTCCGAATGACTTCCAACACAGAAATCCGATAGTCTTCACAGTATGATGTCGTCGTCGTAGTCGTATCTCCATCTTCGTCCCCTTCAGCGAAATGCGTAGGACTGCTGCAGCATACATGCTTAATAAAACATTGAAATGCCATTTATAGCGATCAGATTCTAGGTGGAATGCGAAAACAAAAATCGTCATTAAACGTCTCTTGCCCATATTTAAATAAGTCTGCTGATTTACAAGGAAAATTAAAATTCAAACAACAGTAAATAACTTTCATATTTATTCTCTGGAATAGTCTCGTTGCGAATAGCAGTTATTTTGTCCAAAGCTTGTTGGTGAGCAACTCGCTCTACTTGAACATGTAGACACTCGGGAGAAAGTGGCCTCACCCGATATAGGTCCGTGGATGGTACCAATATGTTCCAAAACGCCGCGCGAAAATGATTTTTCAGAGGGCCATATCTTGGGTTCTATTTATCAGAGATAGTCCTTGGCGTAGCGGCCATTAGCATTCCCATTGGAAAAACGGCCATACCGTAGCTATGATGCAGTAGGATCAAAATTAAAAATTTGGGTAGCTCAGATGGTAGAGCACTTGCCTGCGAAAGGCAAAGGTCCCGAGTTCGAGTCTCGGTCCGGCCCACAGTTTTAATCTGCCAGGAAGTTTCAGATCAGCCACACTCCGCTGCAGAGTGAAAATCTCATTCTGTAAACATTACACACTTTGACAAACTGCCTATTCGCTTCTGTCTCGGGTTCTTCGGCCGACGTTCATCTAATGATTTTTCTGACGTTTCGCCAGCACGAGTGGCTGGCATTGTCAAAGCTTCACCCTCCATTGCCGGTGGTGAACTGGAGCCGAGCTCGCGGCCGCAGTCTATATGTACCTGGCGCGCCAACGTCCGAGGGCTTCTCCGCGGTCATTTCCGGTGCGGTTCTCCTCTTGCTACCTGCGAAGGTCGTTCGCTGCAGCACGGGAAGCCAGGATCCGTTTACCTTAAGGATTTCCTCTTTCTTGTTGAAGCCGTTGGCGTGTTTTTGTATTTCTACAGCTTCTCTGAGCAAGAGTGTGTGATAGTGCTTCTCCACAGCCAGAACTTCCGTGTCGGCGAATTTTATTACTTGGATGGTCTCACTCAGTGCGTGCTCTGTCACGGCCAATTTCTCTGCCTGCCCCAACATGCAATGACGCTTCTGTTCTTTGATCCTGGTGTTGATTGATCGTCCTGTCATTCCGACATCAACTTTTCCGCATGTACACGGTGTACGGTATATTCCCAACATTTCAAGTGGGTCTCTTTTCTCCTTTGCCGATCTAAGACACTCTTTGATCTTCCTTGTCGGTTTGAAAATCATCTTTATGCCATGTTTGCGCAGTATACGGCCGATTCTGTCCGTCACTCTGGGAATGTGTGGCAGAAAGGCCGTATCCGACATTTCTTTTTCTGATTCCTTACTTCGCCGAATGTTTGGCGCTGTTACACTTCTAACATAATTTGTGGAGTACCCATTGCTCCTCAGAACACTTTCCAGGTGTTGCATTTCGCGTCTGAGGTGCTGCGGCTCACATATTCGTTCTGCTCGCGATAGGAGCGTATTAATCATGCCTCTTTTTCTGGCTCGAGTGGTGGTTTGGTTTGATAGTTTGTGCAGATATCGGTCCGTGTGTATCGGTTTTCGATACACGCTGTGTCCCAGGTTTTCGCCATCCCTTGTGACCAGCACATCTAGGAATGGCAGTTTTTTTGTCCTTTTCTACTTCCTTGGTAAATTTTATGTTGGCATGGAGGCTGTTCAAGTGTCTTAGGAAGTAACCGAGCTGTTCTTCACCATGGCTCCACACAACGAAAGTATCATCGACGTATCTGTACCACACCTTAGGTTTGCAAGTCTCCAAGTCAAATTCGAAGCACAGGGACTGGAAAGCCTTAAGGTGAACGGATCCTTGCTTCCCGTACTGCAGCGAACGTCATCCGCAGGTAGCAAGAGGAGAACCGCACCGGAAATGACCGCGGAGAAGCCCTCGGACGTTGGCGCGCCAGGTACATATAGTCTGCGCCCGCGAGCTCGGCTCCAGTTCACCACCGGCAATGGAGGGTGAAGCTTTGACAATGCCAGCCATTCGTGCTGGCGAAACGTCAGAAAAATCATTAGATGAACGTCGGCCGTATAACCCGAGACAGAAGCCAGTAGGCAGTTTGTCAACAAGTGGCCACAAAAGCCTTAAAAATTTTGTATTACACACTTTCTCCAGCCCAGACAAATTCAGCAATTGGTTCTTTTGCACTAGGTATGGTTAGGGTGGACCTTAGATGAGTTAAGAGCACAATTTGTTCATGGGCAATTTTTGGAAAAAGCTATGATTTTTGGGTTATGGCCTATAATTTCTGGTCACGATCGATCGTCGAAATTTTTCCCGTACGCTTTTAAGATGTTGTTCTCAAGGGAACTTGAAACTTTTTCAGTATCACTATTCGCTACCGAGATCCAGAAGTTGAAAGTTATCGCACTTACGCACGTAAAATATGCAGGTAATATCCAGTCTGAGCCATGAAAGTAGTTTTAACTGACGTAGTGAACGCACGCCAAGGGTTCTGGGGTCATTGCAAGGGTTCTGAGTTCACGATTTAGTTAGGAGGCGCGCGTTTTTGAAATGGTGACGAAAAACATAGTTTGGTGACCTCGGACATTTCAAAGTATTGTCACAATGAACGAAAAAATTATTTCCACAATCAGATTATTTTTGCCATTGAACAAACACATTAGCCTCAAGGATAACCAGACTTCACCCAATGTCTTTAGCTGGCTACTGGAGGCTCACATGACTCAAACTTTTTTTTTTTGTTTCTCCGTGAAAGTGGGTAGGGTTTATTGTTTTAGAGCTCGGCCCAACGTAAAAACACAGTGAGCTAGGTGTAGAATAGAGGAGCCCGGTTGGGAAAGTTTAAAATGAAATGTACAGTTCTGGCATTTCTTTCAACTAAAGTAAACCACCAGAAAACATTGACTGCGGCATGTTTTAATTGCAGTTATTGAACATAATATGTTGTATACAGGATGTCCCTGGTGGATTTGTCAATTTTCAGAGATATAACACGGACGTTACTTCGAAGCAAGAAAGGCTAGCAAACACGGCCTCTAAAATACATACCTTAAGAGCTACGAGAACTTGTTCATCTTCGCTACTGTGAAACAGATCTCTTCTACTGAACAAGCGGTCATCGCCCTTGCAGTACGCATTTTAGAGCCCATAGTTGCATGACTTTTTGCTTCGAGTGATCATTGCTGACACCCGTGAATATTGACCAATCCTCCTGGGACACGTTGTAAAGAGGCTGAACCTGAACCTCATCAACATCATTTCAGAGAGTGTTCAGGGATATTTCGTATTTTGATATAAGGAACCTGTTGTCTGCGGTGGCTCGTTGCAGGATACGTTATTTGGAAATAAACTTAATCCATTCCTCTACAGCAGTGATGGGGCAAACAGACCTGTTAACCGTACCGGTACTTCAGTATTGAATAACCGGTATTTTTCGGTATTTGTTTGGTCTCGGCTGCGACAAGTTTTCTAAATTTCTTACTAATAACTGGGGAACAAAATGGCATCTAACTTGCCAAAGCAGAGGTGGAAAATTTTTTGATTTTAAATAAACAATTTAAGTAACATTTTTACTACAAATGAGTGACGCTTATTCTTAAAATTTAAATAATGGGCGGTTACATAAAATGGGTAATACCATCAATGCTATTTCAGCAACAACACAGACAGTTGGAAACTAGCAACAAACACATGACATAAGAATCTGTACAGTACTGCTGAGACGATAACGTACTTGTTGCCGTGTGGTCTGGGCTACTACACGGTACGCGTGTTGAACTAGATATGCTCCGCCTCGTCTATTCGGTACTTTCGCCGGCCGGTGTGGCGATGCGGTTCTAGGCGCTTCAGTCTAGAACCGCGTGCCCGCTACGGTCGCAGGTTCGAATCCTGCCTCGGGCACGGATGTGTGTGATGTCCTTAGGTTAGTTAGGTTTAAGTAGTTCTAAGTTCTAGGGGAGTAATAACCTCATAAGTTGAGTCCCATAGTGCTCAGAGCCATTATTCGGTACTTTCTCGTGTCGCCTTCAGACGGTTTGATCGCAGAATGAAACCACGTTAGTTTGTACGTATTTTGCGAAGCGCGGAAGCAGCGGAGTACAATGCTCCATTTGTTTTCAAAGATTAAAAACGACAGGACGCACAGTATATTTTCGACATCAAAGAAGAACAACAAATTCACAATGTGCGTCAGAAAAAAAGGTAAATTTGGCTGATATATCTATTAACTGACGTGTTATAAACATAGGATAACTGATCCCTTAATTTTCTCTCTGTCGGTCCGTTATGGCCAGGGGACAACGGAAGGTACGTACTTTTTCAAGTCAATAAACTTTGCCAAAAGTCGTATACTTTAAGCTACGAGTATTTTATTTCGAACCCAACCAGTTTCGGCAGTTCATTTTGCCATCTTCAAGCCTCATACGCCTTTTTTCGAATCAATGAGCTTATCGTATAGTGCCATAAAACTGGATACCGTGAATCCCAATCGTTGTGCAACTGATTCATACGAAAGCGTGACCTGAACTCAGTCAGTTGGGGTCACACTTTCGTATGTGTATGGGGCCTGAAGATGACAAAATGAATTGCCAAAACTGGTTTCGTCAGTAATAAAATAAAATAACCTGAAGTATACGGCTTTCGGTAAAGTTTATTGCTTTAATTTTGTGGTTGCTTTAGGGTAAAAAATTTATACTATCCAAAAGTGGCGATGCAGGAAATTTGTCGTCTTTTGACCTTTCGCTCTCTCTCCGTCGCAGCTGACCGTTTCCTTCACTTTCACCTTCTGCCACAACCTCGATCTCATATCGTTCTAATTCTCCTTCTCTTCCAACTTCATTACCTTTTTTAAGCTTTGTTAGAGATTCGTTTATTTCTGGAAATAATAGCAATAAAAAGCCGAAAATCAGTCATTTCAGAACCCAGTTATTTCGAGCGTTTTTAAGTCCGGTTAAACCAGAAACGAAAAATCCGGTGTAACCGAAAACCGGTTTGTTTCGGCGATAACTGCCAGCCCTACCCCACAGTACATGCTTTCAGAATATTAACGCCCACTTCACTCTTAACCTACATGTTTGTAGCATCGGAAAACTGCAGATGGAAAAATGACTGATGTGGCCTTCCATTGCATCCTGCGAACGCCTGCAGGAGGTGCATATAGACCATTTCTGAATCAGTAAACCGATCCATACTGTTGCATATCACTGTTGACGTGTAACACTGTTGGAAATTACAAGCCCGAGATAGAACACAGCAGTACCAGATACGAACTTGAGAAGGAATAGTTAAAGAGGCCACTACAGTTGTTAACGGCAGATATCGTGAGTGAAAGGAACAAGTTTTTTTCCAAACAAGCGCTTACATTTGCACTGTTCTGCAGATATTTATAGTGCAGTCGAGACAAAAATAAGTGAAGCTAACAAATCAAGTGAAACAAAATTGTGTTTCGACCACGGTAGGCTAGTGGCGAACAACATTCGAAATTTAGCCTGTAGATTTAGGGTTAACCCTGTTACTTCCCAAACCATCAGAGCACACTGTCTGAAAGGGATAGCCAGAATATTTTATTCGCTGGACGGCAGTGTAGTTCAGGAGCCAATTGCACAATTAAAGCCGCTTACCATAAGAGGTCGAACTACTAACAGACAATTACCTTGTACTTTTCATAGTTTCAGGGGCAGTGAAATACAGAGGCCATTTCCACCTCATCAGGTCATCCATATCGTTTGTTGGCAAGTTGAGAAGCCAGCAAGTAAGTTTATATCTCTTTCTATGTCTGTAAATCCCAATATGGAGTGAAAAGTGGACTGGTCTGTAACTTCGCGAACAATCTATACACTCAGTTTCTTGCCCTCTAAATATCGCTAGGATATCATACCATACTTGTTATACAGACATTGTTTCGTTCGAGCCAAATATCAATGTTGGAAGGGTCATGGAACAATTTCTTTATTCACAAAGCACAAAATACTTCTGTACCATTGTTAAAGCAATATCGGTAACGAACTTAAATTGTATTTGTCTCTGTGTTCCAATCACAAGTCATGGACAAATCCCGAAGTCTTTTAAAATTTGTTCGATTTGGCCTATCGTTTTAAATCGCACTGCTTTAAGTATTGGTAATTATGACCTTTCATTGCTGCACAGTGTTCGACTTGTAATTGATGTTTTCAGTGAAATGAACTAAATTTTATCTCAATTTGTAATGCCTCTGAATAAAAAGAGAGATGAATTGAAGGAAATAAAACAAAGTTGGAATTTCTTTTATGATTCCAACAGGCACACGACATACTCGGGCGCTACTCCTCTAAATACTAATGCCTCTGCTGCTCTTATCTCAAGAGTTACATACATATATAAAAAAAAGTTTTTCCTCAACCCAGCTCCCACAACTCCTGAAGATAGACGTTGACTGTGGATCACAGTCCCTTTGACTGTTCAGAGATGTCACTAATCCGCCCAAAGATGTAAAAAGCCATGCATGAGCAGCACCTACTACTAGACAGAGAAGGTCCGACAGCCGATCAGTTCCAGTCATTCCACCAGGAAGGAGGTACGTGGCTCTTGTCTGTAGTTCAACCATGCCTAGACGGTCAATACTGCGGTTCGCTCGCTTCCGCATTGTTACTCTGTGCCAAGAAAGGCTCTCAACAAGGGAAGTGTCCAAGCGTCTCGGAGTGAACCAAAGCGATGTTGTTTGGACATGGAGGAGATACAGACAGACAGGAACAGTCGATGACATGCCTCGCTCAGGCCGCCCAAGCGCTACTACTGCAGTGGATGACCGCGACCTACGGATTATGGCTTGGAGTATCGCTGACAGCACCGCCACCTGTTGAATAATGCTTTTCGTGCAGCCACAGGACGTCATGTTACGACTCAAACTGTACGCAATAGGCTGCATGATGCGCAACTTCACTCCCGACGTCCATGGCGAGGTCCATCTTTGCAACCACGACACTATGCAGCGCGGTACAGATGGGCGCAACAACATGCCGAATGGACCACTCAGGATAGGCATCACGTTCTCTTCATCGATGAGTGTCGCACAGGAGAGCAACGAGGTGGAGGTTCCCTGATGTTTTGGGGTGGCATTATGTAGGGGCGACGTACGCCGCTGGTGATCGTGGAAGGCGCCGTAACGGCTGAACGATACGTGAATGCCATCCTCCGACTGATAGTACAACCATATCGGCAGAATATTGGCGAGGCATTCGTCTTCATGGACGACAATTCGCTCCCCCATCGTGCACGTCTTGTGAATGACGTCCTTCAAGATAACGACGTCGCTCGACTAGAGTGGCCAGCATTTTTTCCAGACATGAACCCTATCGGACATGCGTGGGGTAGATTGAAAAGGGCTGTTTATGGACGAAGTGACCCACCAACCACTCTGAAAGCTCTACGCCGAATCGCCGTTGAGGAGTGGGACAATCTGGACCAACAGTGCCTTGATGAACTTGTTGATAGTACTCCACGACGAATACAGGCTTGCATCAATGCAAGAGGACGCGGTACTGGGTATTAGAGGTAACGGTACGTACAGCAATCTGGACCACCTCTGAAGGTCTCGCCGTATGGTGGTACAACATGTAATGTTTGGTTTTCAGGAGCAGTAAAAAGGGCGGAAATGATGTTTATCTTGATGTCTATTTCAGTTTTCTGTACAGGTTCCGGAACTCTCGGAACCGAGGTGATGCAAAACTTTTTTTGATGTGTACATTTGATAATGACAGCTAAAAGCACCTTGTTGCGTGGAGAAAGCAAATCTTATTCAAATGTTTTGATTTCCAGTTGTGATGGGTTCCTGGAATTTTCGTGACACATCTCGTGACACGCAAAGTAATTCTTTCCTTATGTGGAAAGCACTAAAATGTCCGGTCACTCGCTATTAAAATAAAAAACTGTGGGTTCGCCAGAACGAGCTATGTGCGGGTAGCTCCTTGGGTAAGAGATAGCCGAGAGTGTTAATTTTCAGTAAGATATGAAGACACCGTAAAGTTCTTCCATGCCTCTTTTGTGACTACTTGCCTGTATAATGCGTCCTAAGTGACAAGTGTGTCCGGAAAACGACAAGAACTCTGATTTTCGAATGTTTCCAGTGCTCGTCCCTCACGAGCGGAAGTGGCTGAACACGTCTTAAGGGGGCTTAATTCGGCGATGAACTATTTTCTGTCGGTTTCACAACTACGTTTCGTCACAGAAAGTGAACATACAATTCCTGAATTCGCTTGGAGATACACTGGTGTGCAAAAACTTCAGGAAGAAAATAATTGTCGCGTGACGGCAAAGTAACATAGGTCGATGAATCTTGGTCGATACAAGGAGATAACTGCTACAACATAATATAGAAGGTAAATGAAAGAATTATTCATTGAAACGTCAGACATGACGCTATTATTCAAAGGCGTTAATTACACTTAAGTCAGTGATTTATGATGGTCCCGTGATGACTGGGTGTTGTGTGATGTCCTTAGGTTAGTTAGGTTTAAGTAGTTCTAAGTTCTAGGGGTCTGATGACCATAGCTGTTGAGTCCCATAGTGCTCAGAGCCTTTTTTTTTTATGATGGTCCCCCGGACATTACGAAGGGCGGGACATAGCCTAGTTCTAAATAGGGCGTGTGATCACCACGGACGACATTGCGTGCTCTTCAGCGGGCTCCCATGCTAACTACAAGGTTGATCATGAGTTCTTGTGGTATGGCGTTCCAGCAGAGACGTCGACAAGTGTGTGTGTGTGTGTGTGTGTGTGTGTGTGTGTGTGTGTGTGCGTGTGTGTAAACATGCTGCAAAACGTCTTCCCAATTCTTTTGCCGAATATCCTCTCGTTCCAACAGCCACTCTACCTGCGTTGTTAGATGCGGTCGCGCATTGTCACCAATAAAAACGAAGTCAGGGCGAAATGCATCCTCGACCTGAAGATATACACACGGGTGAGGAACAGTGTGTCACAATAACGTCGACCGGTATGTGTGCACTGTCAGTACGCACATGCAACTTTATGTCTCCTAACATCATCAACGCTTTTACCACCAAAATTAGCATATTCGACATTTTTACTGGGTGCATTGCGTGCTTCCACTTCTTGCCATACGACGGTAAGTTCAATACTGTCGGACATGATGGTTTAGATGATCTGATGAAGCATTACGTTATACATCTACATGGATTCTCTGCAAATCACATTGAAGTGCCTGGCAGAGAGTTCATCCAATCACCTTCACAATTCTCTATTATTCCAATCTCGTATAGCACGCAGGAAGAATTAACACCTATATCTTTCCGTACGAGCTGTAATTTCCCTTACTTTATCGTGGTGATCGTTCCTCCCTATGTAGGTCGGTGTCAACAAAATATTTTCGCATTCGGAGGAGAAATTTGGTGATTGGAATTTCTTGAGAAGATTCCGTCGCAACGAAAAACGCCTTCCTTTTAACGATTTTCAGCCCAAATCGTGTATCTTTTGTGTCACTGTCTCCCATATATCGCTATAACACAAAACGTGCTGCCTTTCTTTGAACTTTTTCGGTGTACTCCGTCAGTCCTATCTGGTAAGGATCCCACACCGCGCAGCAGTTTTCTGAAAGAGGACGGACAGTCTCGTTAGTAGGTCTGTTACATTTTCCAAGTGTCCTGCGAATAAAACGTAGTGTTTGGTTAGCCTTTCCCACAACATTTTCTGTGTGTTCCTTCCAATTTAAGTTGTTCGTGATTGTAATACCTACGTATTTAGTTGAATTTACGGCTTTTAAATTAGACTGATTTATCGTGTAACCGAAGTTTGAGTGGATGACCTCACACTTTTCGTTATTTAGGGTCAACTGCCACTTTTCGCACCATTCAGATATCTTTCCTAAATCGTTTTGCAGTTTGTTTTGATCTTCTGATGACTTTATTAGTCGATAAACGACAGCGTCATCTGCAAACAACCGAAGACGGCTGCTCAGATTGTCTCCAAAATCGTTTATATAGATAAGGAACAGCAAACGTCCTGCAACACTACCTTGGGGAACGCCAGAAATCACTTCTGTTTTACTCCATGACTTTCTATCAATTACTACGAACTGTGACCTCTCTGACAGGAAATCACAAAGCCACTCACATAACTGAGACGATATTCCATAAGCACGCAATTTCGCAACGTTGTATGGGAGCTATTGACCTCCAAATCTTGGAAGATTAACCGGTCATCGTTACTGTGACACTCTAGTCCTTCTCCATGTGCGTCTTTTCAGGAGTGCATTCGGCTCTGGCTTCGTTTTTATGGGTGACAATGCGCTCGCGACGTCATCGCACAGCGCAGGTGGAGCAGCCCTTGGAACGACAGGATATCGATGAAGTCATTGGCGTGCCCGTTCTCTGGAATTAAATCCCACCGAGAACGTGTGCGATGCGTTGGGGAGACGTATTGCAGCGACGACCACGCAGCAGTTGTCAGCTACGCTGGTGGAGGAAGGGAACGCCCTACCACAAGAAAGCCTTACCAACCTTGCGGGCAGCACGAGAGTGCGTAGCCGAGCCATGCACTGCTGTCCGTGGTAGCCACGCGTCGTACTAATGACCATTTGTAATGTCGAGCAGATAATCACAAATACTGTGACCTGGGTGTAATTATTGGCTTTGAAAGAAATAAGCAAAGAGGCAAACTGAAACGACATTTCTATTGTTACCTTCTGTATAACTGTAATTTCTTTCCAAATATGGTCCAAACTACTTTGCTGTTTCAGTGAAATACACTACTGGCCCTTAAAATTGCTACACCACGAAAATGACGTGCTACAGGCGCGTAATTTAACCGACAGGAAGAAGATGCTGTGATATGCAAATGATTAGCTTTTCAGAGCATTCACACAAGGTTGGCGCCGGTGGCGACACCTTCAACGTGCTGACACGAGGAAAGTTTCCAACCGATTTCTCATACAAAAACAGCAGTTGATTGCCGCTGCCTGGTGAAACGTTGTTGTGATGCCTCGTGTAAGGAGGAGAAAAGAGTACCATCACGTTTCCGACTTTGGTAAAGGTCGGGTTATAGTCTATCGCGAGTGCGGTTTATCGTGTCGCGACACTGCTGCTCGCGTTGGTCGAGACCCAATGACTGTTAGCAGAATATGGAATCGGTGGGTTCGGGAGGGTAGTACGGAACGGCGTGCTGGATCCCAACGGCCTCGTATCACTAGCAGTCGAGATGACAGGCATCTTATCCGCATGGCTGTAACGGATCGTGCAGCCACGTCTCGATCCCTGAGTCAACAGATGGGGACGATTGAAGGCAACAACCATCTGCACGAACAGTTCGACGACGTTTGCAGCGGCATGGAGTATCAGCTCGGTGACCATGGCTGCGGTTACCCCTGACGCTGCATCACAGACAGGAGCGCCAGCGATGGTGTTCTCAACGACGAACCTGGGTGCACGAATAGCAAAACATCGTTTTTTTCGGATGAATCCAGGTTCTGTTTACAGCATCATCATGGTCGCATCCGTGTTTGGCGACATCGCGGTGAACGCACATTGGAAGCGTGTATTCGTCATTGCCATACTGGCGTATCACACGGCATGATGGTATGGGGTGCCATTGGTTACACGTCTCGATCACCTCTTGTTCACATTGACGGCACTTTGAACAGTGGGCGTTACATTTCAGATGTGTTACGACCCGTGACTCTACCCTTCATTCGATCCCTGCGAAACCCTACATTTCAGCAGGATAATGCACGACCGCATGTTGCAGGTCCTGTACGGGCCTTTCTGGATACAGAAAATGTTCGACTGCTGCCATGGCCAGCACATTCTCCAGATCTCTCACCAACTGAAAAGTCTTGTCAATGGTGGCCGAGCAACTGACGCGTCACAATACGCCAGTCACTACTCTTGATGAACTGTGGTATCGTGTTGAAGCTGCATGGGCAGCTGTACCTGTACACCCCATCCAAGATCTGTATGACTGAATGCCCAGGGGTATCAAGGCCGTTATTACGGCCAGAGGTGGTTGTTCTGGGTACTGATTTCTCATGATCTATGCACCCAAATTGCGTGAAAACGCAATCACATGTCAGTTCTAGTTTAATATATTTGTCCAATAAATGCCCGTTTATCATCTGCGTTTCTTCTTGGTGTAGCAATTTTAATGGCCAGTAGTGTACTTTTGTTTTTAAGTTTTGCACACCAGCGTAGCTCCACGCCCAGCTTCACGCAAGAAAGAAATTCTTTTCTTTGCCAGAATTTACTTTTAAGAGCTAACGATGAAGTGAGATGGTTCTCTACGAACTTCATTCGCTAGTGCTTTACTGCCGTAGCTGAAGAAGACAAATTTTTGTTTTGCAACAAGTAAGTGCAGGGCGATCGGTAAACAAAACGTGTGCAATCGTCGGCATCACAAGAATTCCACAGTACTAATCTCACATCGTTATTTTTTCAGTATTTAGTCAAAATGTATTGCGCCGGAATGTACTTATCGACAAATAAACCACTTGCTGATTAAATTCCAGTGTATTATTTTTCGCTAGAACACTTAAGTGCCTTCGAAGAGTTCCTTCACTTCTCGAAGCAAATTTGTATGCGACAGAGCTCTGCTCTTCGCATTGTCCGAATTTCTTTGCATTGTTCACGACATCTAAGAATCTGCTGTCTAATATCCTATTTGTCCATACTGAAATGGCATACGTATTGCGAGCACTTAACGGGTTCATTGCTTGAATCACTGACCCTTTGGCTTTCTGACCCTCCTTGCTTAATTTGCATGTAAGAGATTTCTTTGTAAGGACGTTCCGTTGCCAACGATGTTGATGAGAAAGTTTTTTTGCTGGGAGTTAACCTATTTTCTAGAATGTATTTTAGTTTGTCGCGATGTTTTCTCGCCTATATTCGTTTTTTCTTAAGTTTTCGTGTGGCAAGCACTTCCATTGCCTGCATCATGCTGAGGTGTTGTGATGCACACGTAACTATAACAAGTATTTTCCACAAATAACATAGTAAAAACACTTTTCACTTCACCAAAAGACAGTGTGATTGTGGTTTGTTGCGTGTCCCAGCCCAGTCAGTGTTCATTTGTTCACCAGAGAGTTCGGCGCCAAATTTGAATCTCATCATCATTCGCGAAGTGTCGAGACTGGAAATGGACAGATTTGGAACTTGTGTGGACGCTGATCACCACGATGTTGAGCGTCCCACAAATCATCATCATCATCATCATCATCATCATCGTCCCCAATTACAATATGATTTTTGAGCAGAGTTTCCAACATTCAGAATCAATAGGAGAATACTGGTAATTTTTTATAGTTGTCAACCACTTACATCATTTCGAGAAAAGTATCGGTGGGCGGACTAAATTTTCTTTTATTTGCCTATAGGATATTTTAATTCTTTTCATCTTGAAACTGAGGGTGTCAAAATGTTTCAATCTTTGTTCGATTTGTAGTTCATTACATGAAATAATTGGAAAAACCGAAAATTGGTTATTTCGAGCAGTTTTAACAGTCCGGTTAAACTGGCGTTGAAAAAAAAAAATCCAACCGAAAACCGGTTGTTTCGCTGATAACCGCTATTCCTCCTGTGCAAGCATGTAGCATTGTTGGTCTTTCTGCCTTTGGAGTCATCCCTAAACCACCCTTGTGCCATCTAGGGGCAGTGGGTGGAAGGCAGAGAATTCCAGCGACAGGACAAAAAATGGAAGGACAGCTCTGCGCGGAAGTGAGCGAAGCGCCAGGCGAGGTCAGAGTGGGGCCAGCTGTCGGCAGTGGGAGCGACACGGCGGTTGGAGAGGCTCGTGCGCGAGCTTGTTTACTGCGCAGTAAGGCCCCGGCGTCTGGAAGAAGCGAGGACCTGCCCGTGATAGCAGCGACGTTACGACGACATCCAACACGGTAAACAGGCCGGCGAGATTATCTGCTGCTCCCGTCAGGGCCACATCCCACAAACATCAAACCACTACTGTAGCTCTACTGAAGAACTGTACAGGTTACATGTTTGTTTGCATTGTCATCTTACGCAGCTGCTGTTAAATCAGTTGTCATTGTGTCTCCGTCTTAAACCTACTGTAATTGGTTAAAGAGAATTTTATACCAGACGCGTCTCACTCTGTTATAAAGCGTCCCCCGCGATCATTCTGCGAATATGAATACATACAGTCATGGAAAAAGTATTCATACACCGTAGATCATGCAGAATAATATTATTTGTTAGAACTAAAGAAACTAAAGATCGCAACCATAGATGTTATTTGGTAACCCAACAGTATGGAGCTTCCTTCCTAATCTGTACATATAGGATTGACTAACAAATTAGCTTTCTGCAAAAAGAACATAATTCTTTATCAGCTGGCTGCACACAGCGGGGGAAAAGAATTCACACATACAAATAAAATTACGTTGTACATAAATAGTCCGCAGCTCGTGGTCGTGCGGTAGCGTTCTCGCTTCCCGCGCCCGGGTTCACGGGTTCCATTCCCGGCGGGGTCAGGGATTTTCTCTGCCTCGTGATGACTGGTTGTTGTGTGATGTCCTTAGGTTAGTTAGGTTTAAGTAGTTCTAAGTTCTAGGGGACTGATGACCATAGATGTTAAGTACCATAGTGCTCGGAGCCATTTGTACATAAATATAATGACAATATTAAACACGTCTCCTATATATCATTTCTGTTAAAGTCTTTGGCATGACATGAACGAGTTTTCTGGTAATGTCGCTGTTGATCCATTGTGGACGTGGGGCAGCGGCTGGTTAAATATTCAAATGGTACAAATGGCTCTGAGCACTATGCGACTGAACATCTGAGGTCATCAGTCCCCTAGAACTTAGAACTACTTAAACCTAACTAACCTAAGGACATCACACACATCCATAAGAGGCGGGATTCGAACCTGCGGCCGTAGCAGTCGCGCGGTTCCGGACTGAAGCGCCTAGAACCACTCGGCCACTGCAGCCGGCTGGTTAAATATTCAACAAAGATATTCACCAAACAGCTGTGCAAAGTGAGAACTTATTTTGTTTTCGCTACCAGTTTCGGCAGTTCAATATGTGCCCCCTATGCCAATGTCGATAATTTTTGAAAAGTGCGTGTGGGACCTGAAGATGGCATATTGAATTTCTGAAACCGGTAGAAAAATAAAATAACTTCTCGACAAACACAGCTGGTTGGCGAATACGTTTGTTAAACAAAAAAAAAAGACTTTTGCTAGTCTCTAGCTTATCTTTTGTCACTCTTGTTGTAGACATTGTTTTAGAGCAGTCTTTCCTCGTGTATCATGTTTTCTGACCATTCTTTCCAGCTTACTCCATAGATATTCAAGTGGTTTAAGGTCAGTTGGAAACTTGAGAATATAGGGAGTATGCAACAACCACCACCACAGACGAACAATTTCGCTGTATCCTTGGAGGCTATTGTCTTCTTAAAAGTAGGAATTTGTGCTTAAACTCAAGCTATCAACAAATTTTTGCAGATTTTACTTTAGGATACCTAACTACTGAAACCTATCCATCTTTACCTTCAATAAAAACGAGTCGTGCAACACCAAATGTAGCCACACATCTGCATACCATAATTCCTTCGTCACTGTCCTTTACTGTGGGTCGTGTGTGTTTGAGGTCCAGCCCACTGTTTCGTCGTCTCCGCACCAAAATTCTGCAATCGTTTTCAAATATTTAAATTTACTTTCATCCATGAACTGTGCCTTGTCCCAGAAACTTGTGTTCTTGCTTATATGCTCTCGAGCAAATTCAAGTCTCAACTTCTTGCCCTTCTTGCTGATGTATGGTTTTCTTCTAAGTACCCTAGCTCCATAACCTGCACTACTTAAAACATAGAGAACAGCCCTTGATGTTGTTTCCTTCCCGAACTAATCTGTAACAAGCGTAGACAATGTATCAATTTAGAATCTTTTTGACCACCCTTATTAACATATTTCGTTCTGCTTGCATTAGCTTCTGCGGTCCTTTTCTTTCGCTATTAACCAGGATTTTTTTTATCTCTAAATCGCGACGCTATGCACTGCACAGTTTCCCGTCTTCATCCAATAATATCAACCATTTCTGAAAATAATTTTACCTCCGTATATTGGGAGATAACAAATTTGTCTTTCCTCTACAGTTGTTTCCTACTCTTCGCGGCCCATTTTGCTGTTGCACGGCATTCACAAGGTATCAGAAGCAACATGCGTGAGGTGCAGCTTGCCACAGAAGGCGTTCCTTGCTGCAAATGATTCGTTAGTCTTTTCTACGTATATTTACATTTTTTGTAGTGTATGAATACTTTTTCTTCGCTGTGTGAAGCCCGCTGGTACAGAGTTTTTGTGTATTCTTTGCAGAAGGCTTTATAGTTAACCCTTCTAAATGCACAGATTATGAAGGAAGCCTCATACTATTAGCTTACCAAAGAACACCTCTGGTTCTGATGTCTAGTTCTAAGAAATACTGTTATTGTCCATGAACAACTATGTATGAATACTTTTTTGCATGACCGTTTGTACATCTTTGGTTGTTTTAGATTAAAAACAGTATTTTCTTTATAAAATTGGCGTGCAGGTTACTTAGTGTTTCTGCCCCTTGTCCACACATTCTGGAAACCATTGTTTCTTCCCTCTTCAAACGGTTTCTTCATTCTGGGGTAAGGCTCATCGGTGCTGTCATGGCTAATGTTTTTCTGATAGCTGTAAGTTGTTTACATGTGCCACTGATAAATTGATGTTCTTCGGTGCCAATTAGACTGCAGAGGGCGCACAGCGGATAATCTGCCAGATGAATGGAGTGTAGTCTTCAGTTCGTTCGGAATTTTCTGGTGATAACGTAGCACCACTTAGCCCTTGGATTGGTGGGTCGTGTATATTCTTCCAAATTTTGTGCCAGTTGAAATACTTTATTCCGTGGCATTCCTATTTTTTAAAATTTGTCGTAAGGTCTTATGGGACCAAACTGCTGAGGCCATCGGTCCCTAAGCTTACGCACTATTTAATCTAACTTGGACTAACTTACACTAAGGACAACTCACACACCCATGCCTGAGGGAGGACTCGAACCTCCGACGGAGGGGGAGGGGTGCCGCGCGGACCGTGACAAGGCGCCCCAGATCGCACGGCTACCCCGCGTGGCTCCTATTTTTATTTTGCGTCAAATTCTTGTACATTCTTTAACTTTGTTGATATTGTAAGATTGTTTAATTATTCATGTAGCCCCACATACATATTTTTATTCACATTTTCATGCTCTCATATTACTCCCCATGTCTATTAACATAATTAATGGTAACTGAGATGTTTTTTTTTCATAATTCGTTTTACTACTTGTAAAATGCATGTGCAATTTCACACATTGCCTACGGTCAGGCTAGGAACTGAATTAGCTGTTCACATCTGATGCGAGAAGCTGTATTTCCCCGTCTATTCGTCACATCAGCTTAGAAGATAGACGGCGGTGGGATGGAAGTGCCCGGCCTTTGGCACGGCTATAAATGTCAGAAAAGAGGAAAGAGGAAGCCGTCTGGTAGAATTTTGCACAGAGCATAACTTAATCATAGCTAACACTTGGTTCAAGAATCATAAAAGAAGGTTGTATACATGGAAGAATCCTGGAGATACTAAAAGGTAGCAGATAGAATATATAATGGTAAGATAGAGATTTAGGAACCAGGTTTTAAATTGTAAGACATTTCCAGGGGCAGATGTGGACTCTGACCACAATCTATTGATTATGAACTGTAGATTAAAACTGAAGAAACTGCAAAAAGGTGGGAATTTAAGGAGATGGGACCTGAATAAACTGACTAAACCAGAGGTTGTACATTGTTTCAGGGAGAGCATAAGGGAACAATTGATAGTAATGGGGGAAAGAAATACAGTAGAAGAAGAATGGGTAGCTCTGAGGGATGAAGTAGTGAAGGCAGCAGAGGATCAAATAGGTAAAAAGATGAGGGCTAGTAGAAATCCTTGGGTGACAGAAGAAATATTGAATTTAATTGATGAAAGGAGAAAATATAAGAACGCAGTAAATGAAGCAGGCAAAAGGGAATACAAACGTCTCAAAAATGAGATCGACGGGAAGTGCAAAATGGCTAAGCAGGGATGACTAGAGGACAAATGTAAGGATGTAGAGGCTTATCTCACTAGGGGTAAGGTAGATACTGCCTACAGGAAAATTAAAGAGACCTTTGGAGAAAAGAGTCACTTGTATGAATATCAAGAGCTCAGATGGAAACCCAGTTCTAAGCAAAGAAGGGAAAGCAGAAAGGTGAAAGAAGTATATAGAGGGCCTATACAAGGGCGATGTACTTGAGGACAATATTATGGAAATGGAAGAGGATGTAGATGAAGATGAAATGGGAGATACGATACTGCGTGAAGAGTTTGACAGAGCATTGAAAGACCTGACTCGAAACAAGGCCCCCGGAGTAGACAACATTCCATTGGAACTACTGACAACCTTGGGAGAGCCAGTCCTCACAAAACTCTACCATCTGGTGAGCAAGATGTATGAAACAGGCGAAATACCCTCAGACTTCAAGAAGAAAGCAGGTGTTGACATGTGTGAAAATTACCGAACTATCAGTTTAATAAGTCGCAGCTGCAAAATACTAACGCGAATTGTTTACAGGCGAATGGATCAGTTTGGATTCCGCAGAAATGTTGGAACACGTGAGGCAATACTGACCCTACGACTTATCTTAGAAAATAGATTAAGGAAAGGAAATCCTACATTTCTAGCATTTGTAGACTTAGAGAAAGCTTTTGACAATGTTGACTGGAATACTCTCTTTCAAATTCTGAAGGTGGCAGGGGTAAAATACAGGGAGCGAAAGGCTATTTACAATTTGTACAGAAACCAGATGGCAGTTATACGAGTCGAGGGGCATGAAAGGGAAGCAGTGGTTGGGAAGGGAGTGAGACAGGGTTGTAGCCTCTCCCCGATGTTATTCAATCTGTATATTGAGCAAGCAGTAAAGGAGACAAAAGAAAAATTCGGAATAGGTGTTAAAATCCATGGAGAAGAAATAAAAACTTTGAGGTTCGCCGATGACATTGTAATTCTGTCAGAGACAGCAAAGGACTTGGAAGAGCAGTTGAACGGAATGGACAGTGTCTTGAAAGGAGGATACAAGATGAACATCAACAAAAGCAAAACGAGGATAATGGAATGTAGTCAAATTAAGTCGGGTGATGCTGAGGGTATTTGATTAGGAAATGAGACACTTAAAGTAGTAAAGGGTTTTTGCTATTTGGGGAGCAAAATAACTGATGATGGTCGAAGTAGAGAGGATATAAAATGTAGACTGGCAATGGCAAGGAAGGCGTTTCTGAAGAAGAGAAATTTGTTAACATCGAGTATAGATTTAAGTGTCAAGAAGTCGTTTCTGAAAGTAATTTGTATGGAGTGTAGCCATTTATGGAAGTGAAACATGGACGATAAATAGTTTGGACAAGAAGAGAATAGAAGCTTTCGAAATGTGGTGCTACAGAAGAATGCTGAAGATTAGGTGGGTAGATTACATAACTAATGAGGTACTGAACAGAATTGGGGAGAAGAGGAGTTTGTGGCACAACGTGACAAGAAGAAGGGGCCAGTTGGTAGGACATGTTCTGAGGCATCAAGGGATCACAAATTTAGCATTGGAGGGCAGCGTGGAGGGTAAAAATTGTAGAGGGAGACCAAGAGATGAATACACTAAGCAGATTCAGAAGGATGTAGGTTGCAGTAAGTACTGGGAGATGAAGAAGCTTGCACAGGATAGAGTAGCATGGAGAGCTGCATCAAACCAGTCTCAGGACTGAAGGCAACAACAACAACATAAATGTGTAGCTAAAAGTGGGCTTCAGGGCCGGAGCTGGCTCCACCCACACTATCTCCCCTGGGTCGGGGCTGGTCATGTTAACGCGCCGGGAGGTAGCGCGTACGCCGGCTAGCAAGTGCTCGTGCAGTCTCGAGGGCTACGGGAAGGAATGTCACCTTTACTGAAAAAAGTGAGGGTTGGGAGCCTACCGTGGGAACTGAAAGAAAAAGCGTCTCATCGGTTACTTTCGAACGTGGCTTAAGATGACTGTTAGATTGTGCCCTTGTCCCAGTCAAAAAGTGAAACAAATAGTATACCTCATGTAGACGCTCTGCCGAAATCTTTAAATTTCGTACTCAATATTGGCAAAACTCATCTAGTGCTTGGCCGGCGCTCGGAATCAGTAGTCATTGGTGGATGATTTGCAGCTTTTCCAAAACTGGAGAGAAGTTAGAATTTTGGTTAAGATAGTGTCTGCCTTCTGGCTCCAAAAACGACCGTTTTCCTGCAGCCACGCTGGCCGCACACACGACGGTTTGTCTCGAACGCCGGTAACTGCCGCACGCGACCGGCTAACAAGCAGTCAAAATTACTGGAAGTTATGTGGTGAGGTTGGGGAAGCAGCGCTTTTCCGTGGTGTAATTCAGAGGGGGCACGATATTTGCTAACTTTGTGGAGTTCGTCGTTTCGGTATTTGATGACTGCAGTTGGTTGTTTGATTTGCGGGATTCACTTTGCGTCTTCGAACGGTGTTTGCTCTTCCAGAGTTTACTTTTCCATTAGCACTTTCTGATATGCTTGTCGCTTGACCATTGGCGATATTCATTACGCTATCCCAAAATTGGTACCAAAATCAGATTTAAACATAATTATTTCTTTAACTACTTCTTAATCATTGGCATCTTGTTGAAGGTTTTGCCACTTGAATGCACATTAAGGGAAATAAATAACATCTTTTATAAGCGTGCATTGTCATTCAGTAGTTAGATGTCTCCCTTAACTAACATGTAGTGTCGTGTGATGGTTGATCTGTGTACTTTATGCGTTGCTATTAACTTTTAAAAAGTGGGCCTATCCCTGTTAAATTCAGATTTAGTAAGACGTTATCCGTTGCGCGACTTGTTTCGTTACCGTTTAAGAGTAAATTCGCATGATTGCATAGCGAGCTTCACTACGATTTCCGATCACGGTACTTTAATATTGCACAACTACGATCACCGCATCTTAGAACATTTTTCTCAGGAGTCCTCATTTTAGTATAACTATATTCTTATAGTAAGTGTTTCAGATGGAATAATTCGTTCCGAATGTGGTAGACATCTACTTGTGGAAAGGGGCCAATGTTACCGGTGCTATTTCATTTAATAGTGGTGCCATCATGTTTTTACTAGTTGACTTCTTCCCCTGTTTGTATATTTTAAACATTCACAGCGCTTGTGCTTGTTGTATACATCTGTAAGATTTAAACCACCGTGGCCTGTGGTCAATGTCAGCGTTTCAAACTTCGCTTTAAATACATGTCCACGGCTAACGAAGTGTCCGACAGCAGATGAAATTCTTTTGGTCACTTACTTCTCGGGCTTCCACGACCGACTGTGTCGTCAGTCTACTGTGTGATGTAATGTCGAACATTTTCACGTAATTTACGAGTATGGAATTTATATGTTTGCCTGCATCTACCATTTGCAAGGTATCGTTCGTAGAACAATCGAGAAGTTCTCGACATTGCTAACTCAAAGTAAAACCAGTAATGTCCCAGTAGCGCTCATGCAAATTTAATTATGACAATGAAATTTTAAAAAAAAATCAGTCTGCAACCATGACTTCGTGCAGGTGTCATTGATTTTTACATATTCACCCTTCAGTGTAAGGCATTTTTGTCAAAGTTGATTGATTTAGCGTAGACTTTGTCTGTCGATGTCTGCATTTTGACTGTTCATGAAACGTTCAGCTTCAAGGCCAGGAAAATTTGATAGTCCAAAGGAGCAACATTTATGATAGTGCCCTGCTAGAATGACGGGACGTTGTCCTGGAAGGAAAAATCCCCATGTACTGCTTTCCACGACGTTTCGTACGGACAGCCTCCCATAACATCGCCACGAAATTTTGGTAGCATGTTCTTGTGACAGTTTGTCCCCTTAAGAGCATAGGTTGTTCACACTCACCATGGCAGTCCCAAAACACTCAGCATCGCCTTGTACAATGACGGTTGGGTCTTTACCATTCTGGGCGGTGGTGAACCCACGTGTCACACTGCCTACTTTACACCTTTGTCTCTGGGAAAGTGATTCCATGGTGATTACGCAGCCAAAGAAGTAATCTGAGTTGGCCTGACAGAAGTTCAACTTTCCCTTTGTTGCCTCGGTTCGGCGGACTTTTTGAATGGATGTGACCTTCGACGTTCAAAACGCCATGAAAGGTAACGAAAACTTGTCAGTGACTGACTCTCACATATTCCACTATAGCCTCGATGCGATACGCCCATCATCGAACAACAGGGCGTCCACTCCTTGCGATTTCCAGTTCTTCACGGGGAGATGGTCTGCCACTTCGGTTTTCGTCTTTCACACCTGCCTGAGCAACCACACTGGAGGCGACTGCGCCACTTGGTCACTGTCATTTAATAATAACTGTTGCCATATACTTTCACGAACTCAACATGGATTGCTGTAGCACTGTTCCCCTTTCAGAGGCAGGAAACGTATTACCGTGCAATACTTCAGTTTATCATTAAGCTGCGCCATTTCGTTTTAGCACCTTAAGCGCCGTGCCTCGGTAATGTGGCGCAGCAATGACGTCTGACAGGTCTATAGTCATGAACCATCAAACAATCAAAAAAATTATGACCTAACTTTAATTTTTGAGTTGATAATTAGATGAATCGTATCCCAAGGAGTAAAGGCCATCTGTCACTCAGCGGACGTAGAGTTGCGACATTGGCGTGCGAATATCATGACTGCCCCACCTTAAACGTGTCAAAACGAATTCAAAGTTACAAATATTTGTCTTTTTAAACACGATTTTACTCGGTCCAGACACATTGTGACCGCCGCCTATGTTAGACGTCAACGTGCAAGAACCACTCAGACGACATGTGGCAGCACCGGCAGTGGAGGGCATATAAATCGTATTGGAGGGACACGTAAAACAGTGCAGTCGTTGTCGTAATGCGGAAGTGCAGCTGTTCATCAGACGTCCAAAAGGACATGATAACTGCCTTTGGGGACAGGATGGATGCGTTTCCGAAACGGCTAAGTTCGTAAACTGTTCGTGTGCCGCCGCGGTTAATGTATACTGTGCGTGACGAAATGGCAAGGCAGCTCTGAAACACGACGACACGGGTGAACGACGTTCCAGCACTCTCTAAAGTCTTCGAACGAACTTTACATGAAGATTCTTTGGATGGTCGTCAGCCAAGAAAACATAATACTGCCAGAACAGTTTCTTGCGCGGGCATAGCACGCAACTACTACTATTACAACTTCTAGAGGATGCGATGGCCGCATCGGGCGTAGGGGGTATGCGGGGGTGGTACTCCTTGAAGTCTCTAAAGCCTTCGGCAGCGTATGGCACGAGGGCCTCCTTTACAAACGTTTTGTACTGGGGGTCCCGACACCACAAGTGGTGCTCATTGCGTCGTACTTGCGTGACAGGACTTTCTACGTCCGTGCCGCAGATGGCTTATCAAGTGCTGGGCTTACATGAGCAGGAGTGCCGGAGGAGTCCGTCCTTGATCCCCTGCTGCACTCCTCGTATGCCTCCAAATTCCAAAACCAGAAGGAGTGTCGTTGGCCCTTTATGCTGACGATAACGAGCTGTGCGCGAGATGCATAAAGGTAATGTTCTCCGACGCCGCTTACAAATGGCATGTGACGTCCTGGAAGCATGGGTCACAAAATGGTGATTATTAGTGTGTCGCAACAACCTGAAAATGGATTGATTTCCATTCTGGGCAACCAAAGGTACAGGAGAGGGGTCACGACATGGCCCGACCTGTTTTGATAGTGATTACACCAACAAGATGTAGTGTGTGTCGATGCAAACATGGGTTACACACGCACACACTTCAGTGACACACAAGATATACCCCACACGCTAGGACACAAACATATACACATAGACTGAGAAAATGCAGAAAAAAGTTAAAACATCAAAACTGCTCAAACTCAGGGCATTTAGGATGAAGAACTAAGTACGTGAATGAATGAATGAGTGAGTGAGTGACGGCTGCGGATATGTGCATGGGCGAATAGAGGTGCAACTGTTGAACAACTGACTGCTCAGGGGAACCAAGGGGCTACCAACAGTGTCTCCTCAATCAACAATTCACCAAAGTTTGCTGTGATTTCCCTAAATCGCTCCAGGCAAATGCCGGGATGGTTCCTTTGAAAGGGCACGGCCGACTTCCTTCCCCGTCCTTCCCTAATCCGATGAGACCGATGACCTCACTATCTGGTCTCCTTCCCCAAAGAACCCAACCCATCCCCAAAGTTTGCTGCGTATGGACGTCCGCAGCAAGTGTCTGGTTCATGCGCCCATGATGACACTTGTTCATCGGTGACGAAAGCTAGAATTTGCGCACTAATACAGCAACTGGACGTCCGCTGGGTAGTGACAGGTGACCTTTTCAGACGATTCGGCTTGAAACGTCTGAAACCAAACACCCTGCAACAATCGTTGGGAGGGTCCAGACTGGAGGCAGGAGCCTTACGATCTGGGGGGAATGTCTTCGTCGCATTTCCCGAGTGCTCTTGCCATTCTGTAAGACACAATGGATCAACACAGTTTTGCATCTAACCTTGGGGACCATGTCCACCTCTACAATCCGTTCGTTTTCCCTCGGCACCATGACCTCTACCAGCGGACAATGCAACGTGTCCCACAGTTCGTAGTGTACGTACGTGGTTCGGAGAGCATAAGGATGAGTTTACCGTACTACCCTGTCCACCAAACTCCCCGGATTTAAACCCAGTCGATAAACTGTGGGACCACCTGGATCGGGTTCTTTGTGTCAAGGATCCTCAACGGCGAAATGTAGCGCAGCTGGCCATGGCTCTGAATTCGGTATGGCTTCATATCTCTGTCGGTACCTCTCGGAACTTCATTGACTGTCTTCCTGCACGTCTCGCAGTAATCCGTGGGTATTCAGGCTTCTCTGTTCAGGTGCAACTTCTGCAATTGATTTTTAAACTAATTTCCCAATGAACTAGGGACTTGAAACTTTCAACATAGACCGGCCAGTGTGGCCGAGCGGTTCTAGGCGTTTCAGTCTGGAACCGCGCGACCGCTACGGTCGGAGGTTCGAATCCTGCCTCGGGCATGGATGTGTGTGATGTCCTTAGGTTAGTTAGGTTTAAGTGGTTCTAAGTTCCAGGGGACTGATGACCTCAGATGTTAAGTCCCATAGTGCTCAGAGCCATTTGAACTTTCAACATAGCTCAGAACTAGATGACAATGCAATATTCATTCGCTTTCGCGTCTGGTGTTTGGCGGAGGTTAATTTGTGTACCAGTGATGTTTTCTACTTTTCCTGTTCCAGTTTCGAATCTTTAGAAGCAAGAACCTTTGCTGATAAGTCTGAGTCAGCTCGATTTTCTCCAGTTTTTCGCTTCAGTCTTATCGGAAGAAACAATGAGGAAGCAACATATTTTTAAAATGGGCTAAAAAGTATAAAATAATTTCTCCTAGCCCCATACATATTCATGACCCAATACAGATAGTGCTGAAGATTTGTGCTTGTAGATTTTTAATAGCTATGATAATGCTTGTAAAAACTAAAGAAAAACAGGAAGCGCGTACAGTAGATAAGAGTAATGAATATAGAGTAAGCGTCGTTGAGAAAAATTAAAAGAGAGATCATATCATTCACAGTGCATTAAAATAATTAGTGACTTATTCATGCATTAATTACGTATTGCGTGCGCCCCATGTTTTTCGTTTTAAATTTTACGTGTAATGTCACAGCTATTAAAAAATCACAAGAAAAAATTTTCAGCACTGTCTATGTAGGATTAGAAACCTGTAAGGGGTTAGGTGAAATTTTATACTTTTTAGTCCATTTTAAAAACTACTATGTTAAAGTTTATTTAAATAATTATTTTACGAATTCGTTTGACAAAAGACGCTGGAACAGTACCCATTAATTTTCTTAATAACAACAAATAAAAATCCGGATAAGTCCAAGTAGGAATCACGCACTGTGGGTTCTGTACAAACTTAATTATGTATAGGGTCTATAGATTGTTCATATATCCTAGGCATCCAGAATATTGACGAATTTTGCCTGACCTCGATATAGATACTGGCAAGATATCAGTTCTGGGAATTCAAAGACTTTAAAGAATGTTTTAATTTCAGGTGTTAAGTTTAAAAATTTTGTTTAATTTCACATTTATTATTGTAATTTTTCATTTATTTTAATAACTTTGGAGTTATATTAACATGCTGTGCTAAATGGCAATTGCTATGGGTTAACTTCGTGTGCACTCGTCGCTGTAGCGATTCGATGGAAGTCTCCAGAGAAGAAGACTGTATAGTCGACCATAGGGCTATTGTTGCTGCGAAAATGTCGAATTGTTCTGTGGAACGCTTCAATAGGTATTTTAAGGGATATGAAACTCATCCCAAACAATGGAAGCGCAATCCTGCATTAGTTACGAGTATTACAAGATGCATTCAAGTTCTAAGGCCTCCGATTTTTTTTCTCCGTACTGGAAAGAGATAGAAACATGTGCATTGTTTTAAAATGAGGTCGCGTTCATTGTCAATACGTCCCAGAGATGGCAGCACCGTACGGCAGATGGAATTTTACCGCCAGCGGCGAGAATGAGAACTGTTTTAAATACTTAAAATGGCGACGTTTTCCTTACTTGAACAGCGTGCAATCATTCGTTTTCTGAATTTGCGTGGTGTGAAACCAATTGAAATTCATCGACAGTTGGAGGAGACATGTGGTGATGGAGTTATGGATGTGTCGAAAGTGCGTTTGTGGGTGCGACAGTTTAATGAAGGCAGAACATCGTGACAACAAACCGAAACAACCTCGGGCTCGCACAAGCCGGTCTGACGACATGATCGAAAAAGTGGAGAGAATTGTTTTGGGGGATCGCCGAATGACTGTTGAACAGATCGCCTCCAGAGTTGGCAATCCTATGGGTTCTGCGCACACAATCCTGCATGACGACCTGAAAATGCGAAAAGTGTCATCCAGGTGGGTGCCACGAATGCTGACGGATGGCCACATGGCTGCCCGTGTGGCATGTTGCCAAGCAATGTTGACGCGCAACAACAGCATGGATGGGACTTACTTTTCATCGGTTGTGACAATGGATGAGACGTGGATGCCATTTTTCAATCCAGAAACAAAGCGCCAGTCAGCTCAATGGAAGCACACAGATTCACCGCCACCAAAAAAATTTCGGGTAACCGCCAGTGCTGAAAAAATGATGGTGTCCATGTTCTGGGACAGTGAGGGCGTAATCCTTACCCATTGCGTTCCAAAGGGCACTACGGTAACAGGTGCATCCTACGAAAATGTTTTGAAGAACAAATTCCTTCCTGCACTGCAACAAAAATGTCCGGGAAGGGCTGCGCCTGTGCTGTTTCATCCAGACAACGCACCCGCACATCGAGCCAACGTTACGCAACAGTTTCTTCGTGATAACAACTTCGAAGTGATTCCTCATGCTCCCTACTCACCTGACCTGGCTCCTAGTGACTTTTGGCTTTTTCCAACAATGACAGACACTCTCCGTGGCCGCACATTCACCAGCCGTGCTGCTATGCCTCAGCGATTTTCCAGTGGTCAAAACAGACTCCTAAAGAAGCCTTCGCCGCTGCCATGAAATCATGGCGTCAGCGTTGTGAAAAACGTGTACGTCTGCAGGGCGATTACGTCGAGAAGTAACGCCAGTTTCATCGATTTCGGGTGAGTAATTAGAAAAAAAATCGGAGGCCTTAGAACTTGAATGCACCTCGTATTTTACTTTGAAACATAATGGAAGTTGTAGGCGTCGTAGGCGCAGACTGTCAGTGCGATACTCGGGCTGCCTTTCGCCTAACACTGCTAGATGGCAAAGGCATGATTTAGACAGCGGGCAGGGGACTTAATTTCTTCTTAGATCAGCTACTTAACATAAAAGATTAGTAAATCATGCACACAACCATTCGTCGTGAGTCACTCTACCCATACTAAAGTTCGGATCAAAATTCCCACAGTAGCTCGTGAGATTTTTGACGGACTGCGAATGCAAAGTAAGTTGGTAATGGCATACAAAATATTTTTATATGATATGATTACAAATTAACAATTTCCTGATTGTTTTCCTTTACTTGTATTGCGAGACCTTTCTTCTTGTCAGTGTTCTTGAGTCTACGAGTATGTTAACGGGAAGTAGAACTTACCTTATAGCTTTTGATGAATGAATCTGCGACTAATAAATTGCCGTATTGTTTTACTTTCTTGACTTAGAAGCAGCTTAGATTTTTTACACTGCCACGGGACGAAGGACATTGGTATGTACAAAAATTTCTTGGGGAAAAAATGGATCTTAACATTCGCGCAGACAGACAGATGGACAATAAAGTGCGCGTATAAAGGTTCCGTTCTTACCGAGTGAGGTACAGAACCCACAAAAGAATATGCAGAAAGAAACTATTTTTGATATGTCTTAAACGTATGAGGTTATTTCTCCCTAAGTAAATGCCGGGAAAGCCGAAAATGCGTACATTCTACTACGCGCTGTTTAAGCACTAATAATGAGCCGGCACCTCGTCGATGGTAGAACAGTGGCGGTTCGCGCGCCGCGTGTTTAATCTTGCTGCGGATACCGCAGACCCACGATCCTAATGCCGCTGCCGTCGCGAGAGGGCGTGGTACGGGGCGCTGCGGGAAACGTCCAGAGGCAACGCAAGCCGTCTGGGCTGTAGTTCTCCCAAGTGCCAGGGGACAGACACGTACCAGACCAGACTAGAGCGGGCGCTTAGCAGAGCTCTGCTGCCAAGTCTCCTCCTGTGCACCTCGCCGTGCGGTTACCGAGAAACTCAAGACTGCCGTTTCTCTTCTGCAGGAATTACCAGGTCCATCTGCATCTCTGTAAATCACTCTGAAATGCATGGCAGAGGGGATTTCCAGCTGTACCAGTTACTAAGGGTTTTTCCTCTTCCATTCACAGGTGGAGCGCGGGAAGAATCATTGTTAAAGCGCCTCTGAGCGCTACATACACTACTGGCCATTAAAATTGCTACACCACGAAGGTGACGTGCTACAGACGCGAAATTTAACCGACAGGACGAATATGCTGTGATATGCAAATGATTAGCTTTACAGAGCATTCACACAAGGTTGGCACCGGTGGCGACACTTACAACGTGATGACATGAGGAACGTTTCCAACCGATTTCTCATACACAAACAGCAGTTGACTGGCGTTGCCTAGTGAAACGTTGTTGTGATGCCTCGTGTAAGGAGGAGAAATGCGTACCATCACGTTTCCGACTTTGATAAAGGTAGGATTGTAGCCTATCGCGATTGCAGTTTATCGTATCGCGACATTGCTGCTCGCGTTGGTCGAGATCCAATGACTGTTAGCAGAATATGGAATCGGTGGGTTCAGGAGGGTAATACGAAACGCTGTGCTGCATCCCAACGGCCTCGTATCACCAACAGTCGAAATGAGAGGCATCTTATCCGCATGGCTGTAACGGATCGTGCAGCTACGTCTCCATCCCTGAGCCAACAGATGGGGACGATTGAAGGCAACAACCATCTGCACGAACAGTTCGACGACGTTTGCAGCAGCATGGAGTATCAGCTCGGAGACCATGGCTGCATCACAGACAGGAGCGCCTGCGCAGCTGTCCTCAACGACGAACCTGGGTGCACGAATGGCAAAACGTCATTTTTTCGGATGAATCCAGGTTCTGTTTACAGCATCATGATGGTCACATCCGTGTTTGGCGACATCGCGGTGAACGCACATTGGAAGCGTGTATTCGTCATCGCCATACTGGCGTATCACCCGGCGTGATGGTATCGTGTGTCATTAGTTACATGTCTCGATCACCTCTTGTTCGCATTGACGGCACTTTGAACAGTGGACGTTACATTTCTGATGTGTTACGACCCGTGGTTCTACCCTTCATTCGATCCCTGCGAAACCCTACATTTCAGCAGGATAATGCACGACCGCATGTTGCAGGTCCTGTACGGGCTTTTCTAGATACAGAAAATGCTCGACTGCTGCCCTGGCCAGCACATTCTCCAGATATCTCACCAACTGAAAACGTCTGGTCAATGGTGGCCCAGTAACTGGCTCTTCACAATACGCCAGTTACTGCTCTTGATGAACTATGGTATCGTGTTGAAGCTGCATGGGCAGCTGTACCTGTACACGCCATCCAAGATCTGTTTGGCTCAATGCCCAGGCGTATGAAGGCTGTTATTACGGCCAGAGGTGGTTGTTCTGGGTACTGATTTCTCAGGATCTATGCATCCAAATTGTGTGAAAATGTAATCACATGTCAGTTCTAGTATAATATATTTGTCCAATGAATACTCGTTTATCATCTGCATTTCTTCTTGGTGTAGCAATTTTATTGGCCAGTAGTGTATTTAGTCTGATCTTGCCCTCAAGGTACTTACTGGAGTGATACGTTTGGTGTTCTTGTACTTGGAGGCTGTAATTAAAGTGCAGCTACTCAAAGAGGTCCAAGTGTGGCCTGTAATTATCTATGGCCCCGAAACTTGGTAGATATTGTAATGCGTTAATGCGGAACCAGTTTACGCTGGAAAAAAGTTCCAATTTCACCCAGCAGGTGCAGATCTGTACACCATCTCGTCGTCGTTTCCGGTGCTCATATTGAACAAATTGTGTAACGGCAGTTAATAATGAAATCAACGTTATGCTTTTTTACATGTTTGACCTCTTCTGCCCATGCCCCTTTACTCATCCATTACACATGGAAAGATTGCAATACGTCTTTCTCGCATTGAGTGTCAGATTTGCACCTGGTGGCCAAAATTGGAAGTAATTTTTTTCCATAGTAAATTGGTTCTGCATTAACGCATTAGAATATCTACCTAGTTTCGCTGACATACCATATCTCTGTGACTAGCTGCACTAACAGAATACGACATCGCTAAATTGCAGTTAATTTTAACAAGTATGTTTTCATTAGTCCTATACGTAGTTTCTACACAAAATGGTGCTTCGAACTAGTGCCTTTGCTGCCCACCATTAAACCATCACACGACGAGTCTGTCGAAGGATGTCACAAAGAGTGTTACGTATCAGCAATATAGTGGCAACTGGTCTGCAGGTCTGAAAAAGCGGAAGGTCTCTGAGAAATTGGTGAAGTTGATTTCGTGAGACAGAGAAGCTACGATCAGTGTTCTCCGAAATGCAGACGCCTCACGTTAGCGTGTAGTCAGTTATGTTTTCTCTCGCCCTTAATCTTAATTGTGATGCACAAAGTGGTGATAAAGACAAATAAGAAGAAGCAGCTGGAGCATCGTGCACCAACTAGAGGATACTGATTTTGCCGATGATGTGTGTTGCTCCTCACTCAAAACTTGTCTTATGAGTCATTGAAAGATGTACAGGAACAAGCGGAAATGATTCGGATAACTACAAATGTAGGAAAGATCAAATCTCTACGGTCGATTGAGGCTACAGTAGTAAGTTTCAAATAAATGGAAGAAACGTAGTGCATGTCGAAGACTTTACGCATTTCCGAAGCACTGCGACTAAAACAGGAGAAGCGAGGGCGATGCTGTAGCAGGATCAAGCAAGCAAATGCCTTCATTCAACTGCATCCTGCCTGAAAAGCAATAAGATTTCCTTCCGATCAAAACTTCAAGTATTCAACAGCCCCTTGAAGGTGATAGAATCAGTCACTAAGAAAATGCAGACCTCTACCGACCGGTGTATAGGAAGGCTCCAGACAGTAATTTGCAGTGAAGAGCTGTTGAACCGTTCGAATACATATTCACATTATTACAAAAATGAACGTATTTATGTGTGTTCTACATTTCCTCCTAAACCACTGGACCAATCTCAACCAAACCTGGTGCACATATTCTATTTTGTCAGGCAACAATCGCTATAGGGGTAAGAACCACCGACCTTGATAATTCAGGAGATATGACGTCATAAACAGAGAGGTAGGTGAAAAAATGCCGCTCCATGCATGAAGTTTTAATACATTTATCCTTTACTAGTAAGACACTCGTACATCCGAGTCAACTTAGGAAACCCATGACACCTCGCAGCGCTTCTGACAGCTTTAAACTGTGAAGTGAAAACTATAGTAACGACAACGATAGCCGTCTATTAAGCTACGCTATGGCGTTACCGTAAAGACGTACGCAAAACAGCTGCGCCTAGCATACAGAAATTGTGCGGGATCATATTTCTTAATTTGGATACTGCGCTTACACATTTGACATTATGCATATTTCTTTGCACGACTGTTTCATAATTTCGAAAGTGTTTTCACTAACACATGGAAATGAAATTTTTTCGATAATTCACTCAAACACAGCTGGTGTGTGGTCCCTGAGGGCACACCGAAATCACAGTCGAAATCAGTTGTAGTTGCCACACGCTTCTTTATTACAAACACATTGCTCATAATACATTCACCGTAACCATAATTACAACAAAGCTTGTCTTATAGAACACAAAAATCTTTTAAGCTGTCTTCCACATATCGTTTTCTTTCAACCACTTGCATTAATTTAAACTATGTCCATGGACACACAATTAATTCAATATGACTGGCAAATCACACCTACTTCATCACTTACATGGAAACTCTTTTTATCTATGTTTTCATCACATCCAAGTTCGGAATTCAACAGACAGTAATGTTTTAAGGCTTCTTTGGCCATCTTTACACAATTTAAAAACAATATTCATGAAAGTATGCTCGAATATATGACTAACATAACTACCCTACTTAAAAGTTCTGAGTTCAACAAACACCAAAATTTTAAGGTTTACTCGACCAACTTTTCATTAACTATGTACAATGTTCATAAAATCCTGGGCGGCCGGTGTGGCCGAGCGGTTCTAGGCGCTTCAATCTGGAACCACGCGAACGCTACGGTCGCAGATTCGAATCCTGCCTCGGGCATGGCTGTGTGTGATGTCCTTAGGTTAGTTAGGTTTAAGTAGTTTTAAGTTCTAGGGGACTGATGACCGCACATGTTAAATCCCATAGTGCTCAGAGCGATTTTTTTCATAAAATCCTGATTCATAAAATATGACTGACATGACTAAATCACATCAAAGTTCTGAGCTCAACAAGCCCCAAAGTTTTTAAAAGTTTACTTGGCCAACTTAAGATTAATTAGAACATTACTACTTGCATATACCAGGTTCGTATAATTTCAGTACATGACTATAACGAGATCTTCAAAAAAAAAAAAAAAAAAAAAAAAAAAAAACTTAACAGGGGCCGCTTCCATTCTACATGAGAATTAGTGATGGACGCGAGCACACCAAAAGATTTTATCCAATACAAGAAATCCACGGGACAGGAAATGAAATAAAAAGATACTCAACTTTGCACTGCGATTGAGTTTCAGAAACCAAATTCTCCACCGAAAGGATGGAATTGCAGGACAGTAACAACATAACCCGAGAAATGTGGGAGGGGCAGGGCCTTAAATATCACTCTGCCACTATGGTAGTCCTATTCCAGTTTGCTCGCGTCAACCACTGCCGATTATCTGCAACATAAAACACATCAGCGGCAGACAATATTCTGAGGCATGAGATTGTGATGTAACAAAATAAAAGTGATGTTACTCAACGGAAAAATTGGAATTTGAGATTTCGCTTACTGTTTTATCATTCGCAATTGGCGTAGGAATCATGGATTGACCATTGTCATAAAATATTGCAATATGAAATGTGAATAGTCTTTACTTGCAGTTTCGCGTGGCTTGAAGCAGTCACAGCTAGCGTGCTGTTGATTAAGAAATTGCATTGTAGTCTTTCTAATTGCTTCATGATCGTAGATACGATCATACGCGGTTGTGAAGTTATTGTTATGAGAAAACAATTTCCTAAGAGACCAGAAAGTTCTGAAGGGCGCAAAAACAACTGTAACATTAAACAAAAGGGAAATTCAATATTAAAGCTGTTGCAAGAAGACGATAAAACAGTTTTGTTTTTGTCAATGTAACACGCACATTGGACTGCTGATCTTGGCGTCTGTAATCTTAGCAAAATGCATAATTAAAATGAAAATAATACTGAGGAGATGATAGGAATGAGCACTGCTAAATGATTCAATATTTCCGGAACAAATATTTATTATAACTAAAACATATATCGTACCTTAAGCTTAGTACTACAATGACGGTAGATTTTTATGTCCGTATCATGTCCATTGAGCGCTCTTTTATATAGCCATTGTCCTTTTGAGTCGCCCGTGCGTCGTCACGATAAGTTATAACAGTTCTTTTTTTTACACTTCACTCAAACTTAGACGTAACACGTTTTTATGCGTTTAGTAAAAATTAGATCAGACTGCCACAAATCTGCGTCAGTCTTAAGAAAAACAGTACAAGTCTTTAGCGCTCAGGGCTTCATTTCTTCTCCAGCAAACAAAATAGTGAATGATCGCATATTGATCCGTATTCTTCTATTTATATTGCCGCCCAAAGACGACGAATTACGTTATTTAGGAAATTCCACCGTCGCTATGCGACGCCTTATTATACGTTAATCATTCTTTATAAACAAATATTTGCCTTCTGGCTGAAAATGTTAACTATTTGCTGTTTTAATGAAGCCAAAAATAGCGAATATCCCAAGATACACAGTCCTAAATACACAACTAGTTCAATATCTTTCAATGATATATTCCACAAATGAAACCAACAGAATTAACATCCGTGACTTACTTGGGCAGTCACGGCTCTTAAAATTTGGTTACCCAATCCCTTAACACCATCACTAAAATAATGGCATAAAAGTTAGAATAGCAAGAATAATTTCGGCGCACATTTAAAGGCCAGACTAAAATAATGACAAAACAGGCAGAATGTGAAGATATTTGAGCACAGCTTGGAACGCCAAACACAGACGCACTACTTAGTTACACTTCTAGCTAAGTGTTTAGCCATGCTTAGTGTCTGTTTTGTGGGCGTCGTTACACTTCCTTAACAGCCAGAAAGGTATCAAGTGACGACACCGAATTCAGTGATAAGCTACTGGAACGATTCCAAACGGTTTTTAGTACACTGGAATATTTAGTTAATATGAACACCACCCACCGAAGCAACTCGACGACTCAAATTCATTCGGCGTGTTAACTCGTAACCAAGACGGTGGAACTTGTCCTTTCAACCTCTACGAAATCCCCATCACCATGGACAGAAGATTTGCATCGCAACTGTTAAACTCGCAATAGCGGCTGGCCACGCTCCTTCATCATGCTGACTCGGCCTTTCGCCGTGCTGCGCGCGCGCGCGCGCGCGCGCACACACACACACACACACACACACACACACACACACACACAAAGTCCTACGTCACTCCACCTCACACGGCGGATACCCGCACACTAGCCACCAGCAGAGCGCGCGCACAGCAGTTAAAATTCCCCGCCGCCAGAGATGTGAAGAAGACAAATAAGCATCGAAGTCGACTCAACGATGAAAAGACAATCGATGGAAACTGGTGCCAGCAACGCACCAGCTCAACAACTCATTTTTTGTTATCGTTTCTAATAGAAAATTGGCAAAATTAATAGCCGGACGATGCCGGGTTTGTCAGCAAGTACTACACATAGGCTCTGCATATCCGGATCAAGGTAACAAACAAGCTGCACAAAAATCAGGCAGCAATAGGACGACACACCCTGTTTTGGAATCCTCAGGACATTCCACAATAGGAAGTCCGAGGAGAACGTGGCGGAGGAATTGGGGGAGGGAGAGAACGAATACAATCAGGAAGAATGCGGTGAGAAATGAGAGCAGTGGTACAAAACTGTTTGTTTTCTGGAACAATCAGATGGAAAAATACGCCCAAGAGGCTTGAGTTGCCAAGAAAAATAATAATCTCTCATCAAATCAAAGCATTTCCACACAGGTGCTTTAATGATCGGAAATTTGAATGATTTCAAGTAAGACATACTGGAACATACGCCGTCTTCACAAAATTTCTCACCCTCTGAGTCCGACATCTAAAGATATTTCCGACTGGAAAATGTTTTCAATTCAGTGTAGAGATTTTGCAGAAAAAAGCAGGACGTTGTGCACTGCTGTAAAATTGGACTACGCCTGATAATAAGTGAACTTCTGTCCAAAAAAAATGGTCTGTGAATAGTTAAAGCTCTGTGCTGATTTGGTATTCGAACACAGATCGCTGGCTTTAACAGTGTGCTACGAATTACGCCTTAAAATAATAAAAAGATAAGTCGTTTATTGTACTACAATACACTGATCTACAACGTGGTACAGACGTTGGTGCAAGGCTTAAGCATTATCAACTCATCCTCCAAATTATTTACATTAAACAAGGATTTTAAAAAAAATTAAATTATCATTCTACATTTTTATTCCCAAGAATGTGGTTTTATTCAAACAACATAAATTTATTTTAGCTTCTGTAGAATATTTCCTCTGTGCTCTGTTGCTATATTATGTGAATTGGTTTTACACGTAAACTAAATACCAGAATTGCAACAATTACCGCACAATAGTTGCTACCCTAAAATAACAATTTCTTGCCTATTACAAGAAAGTGAACATCTGATATTCGTGGTAACTGAGTGACTCTGTGCACGCCTTCCGAATCTAGTGCAAAACTCAGCTTTCCTTCCAAACTCTGCAGAGGCGCTCTCATGTTTCTGTGAGACTGGAGGTGATGCAGTGGGCACTTTCGCTTATTCACAGCCTCAGGTTTGTCGTTGATGATTGTTTATTTTACTCGGAGCAGGGTATTTGCTGGGATGATTAAGTCGGTCAGTGATCATGCTCAGTGGACGTAACTGCACGCGAAATACAGGCATCTGGGTTCGAACCCCAGTTCGAAACACGTTTGTAACCTCTCACATTTATTCATCCCCAAATACTGTGTTGCAATTAAACGAATTACAGACATTACACTGCCAGGCCGAAAAATTTTCACCCGGCCGCTGCAGCCACAAACTTCATAGGAGAATTTTTTGTTTTACGGTACGGTAAAGTTAGCGTTATTTTCAACAGTTTTTATCCTCTTTTGAGCAAGGTACAGTGAGGTGACAAAAGTCACAGGATACCTCTTTTTGCCAGGCTTAGTGCAGCAATTCGACGTGGCATGGACTCAAGTCGTTGGGAGTTCCCTGCAGAAGTATTGAGCCATGTTGCCTCTATAGCCGTCCATAACTGCGGAAGTCTTGCCGGTGCAAGATTTTGTGCACAAACTGACTCTGGATTGTGTCTTACAAATGTTCAACATGATTCATGTAGGGCGGTCTGGGTGCTCAAATAATTCGCTCGAATTGCCCAGAAAGTTCTTCAAACCAGTGACATTGCTCCTTATCATCCATAAAAATTCCATTGTTTTTTGGGAACATGAAGTCCATGAATGGATGCAAACAGTCTCCATGGAGAAGAACATAATCAATTCCAGTTAATGGTCGATTCAATTGGTCCTGAGGATCCAATCCATTCCTTGTAAACACCAGCTTGTACAGTGTCTTGTGGATAACTTGAGTCCATGGCTCCGTGGGCGTCTGTGCTACATTCGAACCCTACCATCAGCTCTTACCAACTGAAATCGGGATTTATCTGATCAGACAACCGTTTCCCAATTATCTAGGTTCCAGTCGACATGATCATGAGCCCAGGAGGGGCGCTGCAGCCGATGTCGTGTTGTTATCAAAGGTATTCGGGTCGGTTAACTGCTGCCATAGCCCATTAACGCCAAATTTTGCCGCACTGTCCTAACGGATACGTTCGTCTACGTGCTACATTGATTTTTATGGTTATTTCGTGCAGTGTTGCTTGTCTGTTAGCACTGACAGCCCAGAAGCCACTGCTCTTGGTCGTTAAGTGAAGGCCGTCGGCCACTGCGTTGTTAGTTGTGGGAGATAATGCCAGAAATTTGGCATTCTCGGCACACTCTTGAGACTGTGGATCTCGGAATATTGAACTCCCTAACTATTTCCGATCTGGAATGTCCCATGCGTCTACCTGCGAGTACCATTCCACCTTCACAGTCTGTTAATTCCCGTCGTGCGGCAATAATCACGTTGGAAACATTTTGCACAGGAGGAATGACTCGAGTAAAAATGACATCTCTGTCAATGCACTGCCCATTTATTCCTTGTGTACGCACTATTACCGCCATCTGTATATGTGCATGTCGTTATCCAATGACTTTCCTCACCTCAGTGTACGTATTCCCATGCGATAAAAATTGCACGTCCGTTATTGAAGGTTTCTTGATTTCATAATTTTGGACCCGTTCTTGAGGATCTTTGGATCTTTTGGCAGATTTATTTTGCTTTGACTTTCTAATCGGCTGCAATTCCGGTCACGCAGTTGTTTCTTAAGCTAACGTGGGAGGCCCTGTGCGCTGTCTGTGAGTCGTCGAAACTTTATTGTGTGTGTTGTATATATTAACTGTGTGTTTATTGTATTTTCTGAGGCGAAGAACTAAACTACTGTGAAAACTGCCTAAAACCTCATGTCCGGCTTGTGTCCAGACCAACGGTCGTTAATCCGATGCGCATATTCCATTCGGATCTCATATCTGTGCCTCAAAAACTAATACGCTGTGCTTTAAGCTGTACGAGCAGCTTCCCCGCTCGTCGATCATTGCCGCGCGGAATTGTACAGTCTGCATTTTTAGACCACGGTGATCTTAGTGGTCCGAACTGATGGTAGCCTAATGATGCTAGACTGATAGTGTACGCTGAATGTGGTAAGAGTTTCTGTCCAGTTCTCACAATCTGAGCAATAGCTTGAAGATTTGTGTTGTCGTACAATGTCGTTAAAAACTCACGGAATTTCGGAAGGAGGAACTCAGGAAAGAGCTGACCTCGTTTCATTTTAAAGTGGTGCTATGAATTAGTGGCCACTAATTCCCTTCTACTTTAGTCGGATCGGCCAACATCCACGGTAGCCAGTGCAAAGAAACCATTTGCGAAATTCAGTTTGTCAGTAGTGTGAATGACGCTTTATTTATCACTAGTAAAGTTGTTTTGTTACCTTTTGGGTGGCAGTGAACAGAAATGATGTCGCTAGGCGCTGGATCTCCTTTGTAGTTCTTACAGTAGTACCTAGGCTGCGCTGCATTTGAACCGCCAGCGTCATTACCCTGGAGTAGTTGTTTAGAGGCTACCTTACAGTCAAACACTGGTAATGTCCACCTTAGCTGCTCCTTAAGCGTTCGTCAGTCTTCCGGCGACGCAATTCGAGGATTCCCCACCCAGTGATAAGGAATTCTGTCATGGTCCTTCGTGTGATTTGAGCACCGATGTCAGCCATTTTCTCAACGCCAGCGTGCTGCCTCATGTTAACGGAAATGCCGATATTTTTTTGTAGTTTTCAGACTGGTCCGATGTGGCCCGTCACATGATAATATCCGGTACAAAACTCTTTCTCAGAATAACACTTCCACCTATGCTCAATTATTTGTCGGGTATATTCGTACGTTTACATGTAGATGATTACTCTGCAATTCACAATTAACTGATTGGCAGGTGGTTCATAGAACCACAGTCAAGCTGTTTCTCTAGCGTTCCACCCTCGAATAGTGCACGGGAAAAACGAACACTTAAATCTTTCCGTGCAAGCTCCGATTTCTCTTATTAATCACAAGGTGTCAAACAACTTCTGGAAATCTAAAAACTGGAATCAATTTGACATTCCCCGTCACTAGCACTCATTACTTCGTGTGAATGAAGAGCTAGTTGTGTTACACAACAATGATATTATCTGAATCAGTTTTGGCTCTTTGTCAATAAATCATTGTCTTCGAGGTAACCGATAAAGTTCGAAAATTGCATGTTTCGAAATCCTACTGCATATCCACGTTAGCGATGTTGGTCTGTAATTCAGCGGATTAGATATGTTACAAAGTAGTATTCCATATTTTGAGAGGTGGTAGTGCGGACCAAAACAAGACAAAAATGTCCAGTAATCAAGGGCTCTAAATTTCTTACCTTAAGGGCTGTGAGTACATCATCTTCGGTACTGTGAAACACATTTCTTTTACGGCAAGCTCTTTGCTATTACTACCGACCTACAAAATGCAGTAAACAAATGAGGACACACCCCTCTTTTATTATCCACTAATACAATATGCACTAAACATCTATTAGTATTTTTACTGTAAACGGTATTGACACTTCTGGGTAAATGCGGAACATATATTAGTTTGTGTTTTGATAAGTTTGTGAAATACGTTTACATTGAAGTTCTATGGTTGCACTCACCAGTCTATTATTTCACACGAGAATGTAGCACCTGAACGAAGTGTGGCTGTAAATAAGGGTACTATTGCTGTAAAACAGTTCATTTCAAAAACATGCAGATTCAGTTATTGTCACACTCCTCTATCCCTACAACGCCACTTACGAATTTTCCATAGATGGAAGTCTTCTTGCTCAGTGAGTTCCTTGATGGTTGCCACTTTTTCTTCCATTGCTTCAACGGACTAAAATCTTGCTCCTTTTAATGCAGATTTGAACTTGGGGAATAGCTACGTCACACGGTGCTCGGTCAGGTGAATAACACTGGGATGCTGCACTTCGCTAAAAACCTCTTAACACGCAGTGCAGTATGAGCCGGTGCGTTGTCTTGATTCAGAACCCATGACTTGTTCTTCAATTTCGGTTTTTTCTTTGTTTTCTCGTGCAGTTGAGCAAGAACCCCAAGATAGTAATTATGATTAATAGTTTGACCGTCAGGAATCCAGTGAAGATACACAATTCCATTTATATCGAAAAAAATCATCATCGCTTCGAATCTTGATTTTTCTCTTTCGAACTTTTTTCGCTCTCGGTGAAGTTGGGCCATTCCAGTGCATAATAGGCTGGCGCTTAGTTATTGGGTTAAAAGTGAAAATCCAAGATTCGTCGCATCTTACGACTCTTTTCAAGAAATTATGATAATTCTCATTGGTATTCGAAGAGTCGGTACAAACATTTTCACGAGCTTCTTTTTGTTCGATCGTGAGAATTTTAGGCATCAGTTTCACACATGCTCTTCTCTTGTTAAATTGGTTACGTAAAATTTGCCTTATACATTCTTTGTCAGTTCCTAGAGTTCTAGCAATCTGTAGAGTACTCAACCGACTGTCCGATCGAATCAAATTACCTACTTTTTCGATGTATCCATCCGTTTTTGAATGGCCAGGGGTCATCTTCAACATCTTCTCAGCCATCATGGAAATGCTTGAACAACTCAAAAACTCGTTTACGTGATAAACACTCCTTGCCACACTCTTCTTTTAGTAAAAGATAGTTTTCAGTAGCAGTTTTTCCAAGTTTCATTTGGAACTACATGACAATTTTGTTGCTTAACTATTACACTTTTCATTTTTCCGGCCAAACAAAATAACAGCTCATACACGAACGAAGGCCACGGCCGCATTGATTTGTATACAGACACGAGAGATGAAGCACTCAACTGAGAAGGTTTCCTGTTTCGCAGCTATTGGTCATTTATCTTACGCACACGCGTACTTATTCTGTGACGGCATTAGTCTGGTCATTTTAAAGCCACACCACCTATTCCAATCTCTGTCTTCCTCTACAGTTTTTGAGTCTGACTCCTCCTGCAACAATGGAAGTTAATCGATAATGTCTTATCATCCTCTCCTTCTAGTCAGTGTTTCCAACGAACCCATTTCCTCGCCGATTCTCCGAAGAACCACCTCATTTCTTATCCGACTGTTATACCGCTACGAAGATATTAGCAACAGTGTTACGTTACTTCTCTCCACATGGGTTTCTCCACTCGGCTAATCATACTTGTCCCTTTAGTAGCATAGTACGAAACGGACAGTAAACGATTTATTTTACAACAATTAATGACGAATGATAAAATGTATTGTTTATAGCTGGAATTGTTCTTTTTTTCTAATAGCTGATCTAACTGTAGTTTTCTAATCAAAGTCTCGTATGTTGTACGACCAATTCGTTTTAGATTCTAAGTTTTTAGACGATCTTAGTGCCCACATTGCCGCAATACAGTTAGCGGTATGTTTATGCTGCTACTACTTCTACCTGTAGCTTCAGGTAGACAGTTTCACCGAAGGCTTCGTCTTGCGTTATTTCCTTCAAGCTTTGGAGGTGTTATTGGTTAAACTTTGCTCTTAGGTGTGTCTCGTTTTGATGTTGTTGTTTTTGTATACTTCTTGTTAACCGAATAGCGGTTTGAGTCTTTCGTACTTGGTATGTGAAGTTTCGTTCTTTCCTAGGACTTCGATAAGATCACTATCTGACTCCCTATCAGTTTCGTAGAAAATGCGCTTCAAACTTCGGAATCTGGTGACCAGGGTTTCAACGTCAGGAACGGTGTGTAGCTCCGCCGGCAAGAATCTTTGGGGCATGTACAGAGAACGACGAAGTAACCTATTCTGCACTGTTTGTAGCGTTGATTTGGCTGGGTATGCCCGTACTAGGCTAGCATGGTCCAAAATAGGACTGCAATAGAGTCGCACACCTATCGATGTCGATAGTGAGCTGTCAAATGACGCAAGATGTTGGAAATCCTGATAAAAGTACGGGTAAGTTATAGGGAAAGATGGCTAATATATAATATGTACAAGAGCCAAAAGGGAACAATAAGAGTGAAAGACCAAGAACGAAGAGCTCGGATCAAAAAGTGTGTAAGACAAGGATCTAGTCTTTCGCGCCATTTGTTCAATCTGTGCAGCAAACAAGCAATGACGGAAATGAAAGCAAGCTTGAAGACTAAGCAAAATTAAAGATAAGATTCGCTGGTAGCATTGTTATCCTCAGTTAAAGTGAAGAAGAATTACAGGATCTGCTGAACGGAATGAGAAAGGAATGTGGATTGAGAGTAAATCGAGGAAAGACGAAAGTAACGAGAAGTAGCAGGAATGAGAACAGGGTGAAACTTGACATCAGGATTCGTGATCACGAAGTAGATAAAGTTAAGGAATTCTGCTACCTAGACAGCAAAAAAATACACGACGGACGGAGAAAGCAGGACATCAAAAGCAGACGAGCACTGGCAAAGAGAGTATTCCTCGCCAAGAGAAATCTACTAGTATCAAGCTCAGGCCTTAATTTTCGGAAAAAATTTCTGAGAATGTGTGTACGGAGCACAGCGTTGTGTGGTAGTGATAGTGAAACAAGGACTGTGGGAAGACAATCGAAGCTTTTGAGACGTGATGCTACACAAGAATGTTGAAAATTAGGTGGACCTTTATGGTTAGGAATGAAGATGAAGATGTTCTCCGCAGAATCGGCGAGGAAAGGAAAGAATGGGAAACATTGAAAAGGACAAGATGGTAGGATGTATGTTGAGACATGGGGGAATAACTTCAACTGTACTAGAGGAAGTTATAAGAGGGTAAAAACTGTAGAGAAAAACCAAGACTGGAACATATCCGGCAAATAACTGAGGACGCACGTTGCTAGTACTACTATCAGACGAAAATTTTGGCACAGGAGAGAAATTCGTGGCGGGCCGCATCAAATAATTCAGAAGACTGAGGACTCAAAAAACATTTCAATCCTACCACTGTCTAAGTTCCACACGTGGAAATTGTATCACGTTACTGCTCCCGCTCACATCTCACATTTCAAAGCTCATTCGTGATTATTAGGAAAAAACAAAACCGGTATGTTGTCTTAGCCACAGTATTCGCCGGTTGGTTCAAATGGCTGTGAACACTATGGGACTTAACATCTGAGGTCATCAGTCCCCTAGAACTAACCTAAGGACATCACACACATCCATGCCCAAGGCAGGATTTGAACCTGCGACCGTAGCAGTCGCCCGGTTCCGGACTGAAGCGCCTAGAACCGCTCGGCCACGTATTCGCCCTAAATGGCTCCCTGCGACTTCTATTCTCGAGGCTGACAAGAACCATGGAACGACGCCGTTTTGCCACAACTGGCGAAATAAAAACAGAATCGTTGAAGGAGCTGAACACCGTAACGAAAAGAGTGTTCCAGAAGTGCTTCAAAAATTGGAAAAAGCGCTGGTACTAGTGTATTGTATCCGAGGGGCACTACTTTGAACGTGACAAAGTTGGTGTTAGTAAATAAAGATTCTTTAAGAAAAACAGAAACTACCTCTATTTCTTCTATGTCAAGCGTTACCCCTAAATATACTGCTGTTTTTCTCCGGGTAAGATAAAGCCTATGGAGTCTCAGCAGTAGAATGGATCATTGCACGGGACATCATCTTCCAAGACACCTAGTGAACAGAACGGCTTGCGTTTTGTCGGAATTTATTGTGATGCGTTATTTCTTTGTGCAGTTTCCCGTTCTATTCAAAACGTTTTGCAGACGCCTCTTCACTACATTCTAGTTCTTGGAGCAGGTGAAGAAAGCATTGTCCTTTGCATGTCGCATTGTGTGTGCCTGAGGTCTGTGGGTGTATCAATACTGTACAAGCTATAGAGTACAGGGACTAATGCCGATTCTTGTGGTATACCTTCCTGAGGGCTTTGATGGTCATATTTTCAAGAAGCAGCTCCAACATGAAATGTAGCTCTTGATGATGTTTACTATTTTCTCAGGGAAGCCTTGGGTGCATAATACATAAGGGGGCGTGGAAAAAAGTTTCCGTTTGAGGGCGTCTCTGCAGCGTATATGCAACGTAGCGCTACTCTGATGCGGTTACATAGGCATAGATACGTAGGCAAGGGATTAGTGTAGCGTTTGTGACTTTCCGACGAGCGCGCAGTAAATGCGGAAACGTGAAGAACTATGGCGACGTTATTACCAAATGCGTCCAAACAAGACCAACGTGCTGCTGTTGTGTTCTTGGCTGCCAAAGGATAAACATCGGTAGACATCCATCGAGAATGAAGAATGTGTGTGGAACAGCATGTCTGTCGAAAACCACCGTTTTGGAATGATGCGCGACAAGGGGTGCTGCTGATGCTGCTACCCTATGACAGCACACTTCTCCATATCGCAAACGCCGTAACGCAGAAGTTAAGCTGGAGCATCAGCCCTTTAGTCCTGACGTCTCCCCAAGCATTTACCATGAATTCGGTCTCTTGAAGAAGGCCTTGAAGGGTCTTGTCGGACGAGGACGTGCAGCAGGCAGTTAGGGGCTTCTTCATGCAGCAGGACAAGGTGTTTCACCAGATCGGTATCTTCATCCTTGTCACCAGACCGGTATCTTCATCCTTTTGCTTTGGTGGGTAGATTGTCTCAATGCTCACGGCGATTTTGCCTGATTGGCATACCGACTCTCGACTGTACAACCTTCGAACGGAAACTTTTTGATCGCCCCCTTACATGTAAGAGACCAGTGTGCCATGTACAGTCGAAGGCTTCGGCATCATCAAGTAGCATTTCCCAGGAACAGCTGTAGTTGTTGTAGCTGTATTTGACTGCTTGAACTATTTTTATAATTTGTTGTGTAGCGATGAGTTGGTGACCAAATACGAAGTACGGCAGTACTTGTTCTCTCGATGTGTTGCATTGATGGGCACCATTAGGAGGCGCTGTTAGACTTCACTGATGCCAGCAGTAGATCATTAATTAGGTCTATAGTGTTGCGTGGAACAGAGTCTTTTTCTGGTTTCGTGATCGCGACCACTTCTACGTATTTCCTCCGCTTTGGAAACTCCTGTGATCGCGAGATTCACAAAGTGAGTTATCGCACTGGGAGGAAGGTGAGTGCACGTTTTTTAGTAATCCGTTGGTAAGCTGGTCGTGACCTAGGGCCTTCACGGTAGACAGCGATTTGATGACTGTTGTCATGTTCTCTTAAGTAAAGAGCGACAGATCGTCATCCTCGTCTTCTGCTATGAGAGATGCTGTTAGTTGCCGTCGAATAGTGGCTTCGTGTTCTCTGCCCTTTGTCTCTGCAGGGCTGACCTGTTTTTTCAAACACGTCTGCCAACGCAATGGACTTCGCTGAAGAGAAGTCAGCACTCTCCGTGCAGAAGGGACATTCTGACGCGTCTTTCTGTGAACGGCTAGTTTCTCGCCATGAAGCCCCTACTATGTCATGGTAAAGAATTGAAGAAACTGTTCCCGAATTGCAGACCGTCATTTGCAGAGTCGAATGAGAATACTGGCCTAACATTTAAATGGTGTGCGAGGCAACGAAAAGAATCCCAAGAACGAAATGAAAGGATGTTTACTTCACAGTTCCTACTGAGTAATCAAATCTGTCTTAAATGAGTGTAGTTTCCTAGTTTTCTGTATGAGCTCTCCGTCAAAAGACGGGAAGTTATAAGTATCTGATCTAGAAAGTAGGGTTTGTTTTTGAAAAGTATGAGTGAGTGAAAGTACGTCGAGATAGTTACGATGTAGCAGATGGTGATTGATGAAATAATCTAAGTTTTTCGCTTTCAGTTCCTGTTTAATATTTCCTGGCACACACTCTGCGTCTGTCTTTTGCGGTTATTTTTCAGTCATTAATTTATTTTTGTATGGCATAGTATTATCTACCGTCTTTTCCACAATTTTATCGTATTTTTCATTCGAGTAGATTGGAGTGAATAATTATTACCTCCGATATAACTTGAACTTTTTCTAACAGGGACACAGAGTGCTTATGTAAGTTATTTGCATCCGTGAAGTCATTATGTATGCAACGCTTTGTCGTATACTTGACATTATTTATTAAGTGCAAACATAGCGTTGCCCTGCAAATGGCTGTTTCAATACGCGAACGCTACACTAGTACTAATTTGAGGTTTATTTTTAGTAAGTTTATACTCGCCACACTGGTTAGTAACCCAGTCAACTCCTCTTCATATTCAGCCTTCAGTACGACATTTGGTGGCTAAGATATATCACTTGGCAGAGACATTGATTGCAAAAGCCGTCCAAGAAACGTTACATCTCTAAAAACGCATCGTCGTCATTCTGGTAACGTCTGCCACGCAATGGTCCCTTCATCCGAGAAAGGAAGAGAGCCATACTAGGAGAATACGGGGGTTAGGCAAAATCTGGTAGCACAAAGAAGCAACGTGTGTCGCTCGGTTCTGCGCAAAATGACCTGCGGTTTGTCATGGAGCAAAAAGCACCCCCTGGACAAGTTCCCGGGTTGCTTCGTCGTGACAGCTTTTTTTTTTTAACCACCTCAGGTCGTATGCTCCTATGGACGTTTACGCCTTACGAGCATACGAGCTTTATACATCCGATTTTCGATTTTTTTATCTTGTTGGTAAACACGCTCTTGTTGTATGTTTACGTTTTCAGTTGTTTTGTGTATTTAGTTTTCTTTCGAAAGTCGCAAAGGTTATAAGTGTTTTCGAGTGCTCGGCGAATTTTTACTACTGAAAAAGATGAATCAGAGAATTTATATTAACTTTTGTTTGAAAAATAGGATAAAGTGCAGCACCACATTCTAAACGTTGATTGTGGTTTTTGGCTAATCTACTATTAGTAAGAAAAGGGTTTGAGTGGTATAAATGTTTGAAAGAGGGTGAGAAGACGTTGAAGAGGCTCTGGACGTTCGAGCACATCAGTTAGTGACGGCAGTGTGGACGAAGTTAAGAAAATGGTTGGGTCATGCCTAGTAATTGTTTCGGATTTTTTGGGGATGAAGCGTGTATTAGCAATTTTTGTTCCGAAATTGTTGAATTTCGACCCAAAACAACTTCGCGTAGACATCGCTCAGTCGAGAACGATTAAGAACTTATAAAAAAGGTAAACAGGTAACGAAACATGGCTATGTAGGTATGACGTCGAAACCACGGCCAAATCGTCCCAACGAAAATTGCTTGAAGTACCAAGACCGAAAAAAATCGACAGGCTCGATCACTTGTGAATTCTTTTCACTGTTTTCTTCATTTACAGTGGGGCAATGCATCAGTTCCTGCCTTATGGTCACACAGTCAGTGAGGAATAATACCTAGAAATGACGCGCCATTTGCGTGAAGCAATCCAAAGAAAACGACCAGTTTTGTGGCAAAACCACACGTGGAAATTGCATCGCGATAATGGTCCCGCTCACATCTCAAAGCTCGTTCGTGATTTTTTGGAAAAAACAAAACCGGTATGTTGTCTTAGCCACAGTATTCGCCGGAAATGGCTCCCTGCGACTTCTATTCTCGAGGCTGACGAGAACCATGGAACGACGCCGTTTTGCCACAACTGGCGAGATAGAAGCAGAATCGTTGAAAGAGCTGAACAGCGTAACGAAAAGCGAGTTCCAGAAGTGCTTCCAAGATTGGAAAAAGCGTTGGTACTAGTGTATTGTATTCGAGGGGCATTACTTTGAAGGTGACAACGTTGGTGTTCATAAATAAACAAAGATTCTTTAAGAAAAACAAAAATTACCTCTATTTCTTTATCTAATCCACTATTTCGTTAACACCACATCACGGAGTCCCAAGAAACGCTAAGAATAGCTTTGCCAGATGCTTGCAGGAACTTCGCCATTCCCGGCGGTGGCGAAAGCTAGTGTTTCTATTGTTTGCTTTCCTCGTTTGTCTCGGTTTCGTAGTGACACACGCAGCGCTCGTCCATGGTGATTATGTGGCTAAAGAAGTGATCTGGCTTGGCTTGACAAGGCTGCAGCTTTTCCGCTGTTGTCTCTGTTCGGCAGGGTTTCTAAAGGGGAATGATTTCCCTGCCCCACCTAATCACTGTGTGGCAAAAAATAACTTAAGTCATAGAAATAACCAGTTACTGAAAAGTAGTAGTTACTGAAATAAACACTCATGTTACTAGCAGTTATTAAAATAACTGCCAATATATCATGGTGCCCTCTGTTTACCAAAGTGTGTACTATGCTTCTGTATCACCTGACCAAGGATAAATCAAGAGGACAGGGGGACCGACCATCTATTAGGTATTCTATGGCTCATGGAAATAACTTTCAGACTACGCGCCATCTGTTCGTGCGCCTATGAAAATAACCGTCAGTAGATGAGTATACCATTAAGTTATTCTTCTGTGGCTGTTACTTTTCGCTCACAGTTCTTTCTCTATGGAAGTTATGGGCACCACTACAGGTAACCTGGAAGGTGATAACTGTGACCTGGACTACACTACTTTGTAGCAGACGATGATATCTCAAGAGGGGACAGATATTGGAGTGAAATAACTGTCGGCTGGCAGGGCGTTCCACCGAGATTACAGACTTCTGAATTGTTATTGCCCATAATATGATCCACGTTCTGAGACACGCAGTTGTTGTAACTTGCGTACTGTAGCTTTTAGCCTGGTTTTGCGCGCCGGAATAAACTTGCACGACTACCAAATCAAATAAAAACAGTCAAATATCTCATCGTACGTTTAGGAGATTAAACTAAGGACTACTGTAAAGACCGATGACCACGTATTTTGGTCCTTTCAAACTTCAAATCAGACTACTGTAAAACAAAACAAAAAACTGAATGTTAATTAAACTAAGTTTCAAAATGGGCTGTGACGTCACACAGCTGGATTCGCGACGAGGCACTGGTAGTTGGCTACATTGAGATACCAGACTACTTAGACATTAAGCGACTAAAATTAAAGTCCCGCCCATAAGAAACAGAGTGAAGGGAAATTATTCACAGTTAATGCGTACGCGAGCTGAGGGAAATTTAGCAGCTCGCGTTTCGCGGGCGCTCAGAGTTAACTGTACCCCTCGTTGTAGTACAAATAACTGGAAGTTATTTATAACAGTTGAAAGTAGCTGGTATAAAGAACAACCGTAATCGCGACAACTGATGCTCTGAAATAACAGTTTGGCCCACCTCTACTGTGTTCGTACGATGGTGTGTTGTTGCCGTCCGGAACCGCGCGACTGCTACGGTCGCAGGTTCGAATCCTGCCTCGGGCATGGATGTGTGTGATGTCCTTAGGTTGGTTAGGTTTAAGTAGTTCTAGGTTCTAGGGGACTGATGACCAAAGATGTTAAGTCCCATAGTGCTCAGAGCCATTTGAACCAGCCATTTGTTGTTGCCGTAGACTTCCATCAACTCAGTATGTAATGTTGTTCCTATTCAAGTGGAAAAACGAATTATACTACGATACTGCACTTCTTCAGTGGGCTACGTCATTTTGTCTTGACTGCTCTAGCAGCTTATTATAATACTCTGATGCGGAGATTTTACTGCCTATCGGGACTGCAGATATGTACTTGCAAACAAAAAGAGTTAATCACGTACATCTGGTTTTCTTTCCGATGTGATATTTACACTATGGCAGTCACAATTTCGTCACACATCACGGTATCTCTAGAGGATACTCGTTTATTTTTAAGGACATTAGCAATCACTGCTAGGTACAATACGGGACGTATCATAATAATTACGAGGACTATTCGGAAAGTAAGATCACGAAATGGAAAGCACAGTGGAAATCAAATTTTTTTATTTGCAATAGTTACAGTACCTACACCTTCCAACAACTTGTCTAAATAGTCGCCGTTCCGACTGAGATATTTGTCGTAGCATTTTACCAACTTTCCAATACCCTGTGCTTTCTGCCAATTCCCTACGTGATTCGCAGCTTCTCATGTGTACCAAAATGTATTCATAGCCAGCGGTTCTTGTGAGCAGAGCTGAAAATCAGACGGACCCAAGTCCGGGCTGTATGGTGGGTGATCAAATACTTGCCATCGAAAACGCTACAGGAGCGTTCTCATTGCCCCTCCAGAATGCGGGTCATTGAAAAGGAATTACATGACAGTTACGTTTTGTAGGCTGCATGAAATCAGACGAAATCTTTCGCAGGCCCTCATACTTGGCGGGAGACACTATTTTCTAGGCATCTTTACGCACTCACGGTGGGCTCAGATCTGAAAACAGCGACGTTAACGCGATCGATTGGCATGACAGGGTGTCCGACACATCTATGCAAAACTGCTTCATATACGAGGTGCGACAATAAAGTAATGAGACTGATGTGAAAAAAAAGTTGCTTACCGTTTTATTCAAGTTGAGAGTTGTCTCCATCAAAGTAGTTCCCTTCTTATTGCACACACTTTTTCCAGCGCTTCTGCCATTGATAGTAACATTTCTGGAACTCATCTTTGACCCTCGTCACAGCTTTTTGGACATCTTGTGTTGTTTGAAAATGGTGTCCCTTGACCGCCGTTTTGACTCTTGGAAATAGAAAGAAGTCGCACGGAGCGATATCTTGTGAATAAGGTGGCTGTGGTAGTACTGAAATTTGTTTTGAGGTTAAAAATTGCTGTACTGACAGAGAAGTATGGGATGGAGCATCATCGTGATGCAGAATCCAATTATCAGCAATGTTGGCACAGACACGAAGAACTCTTTTACGAAGTCTTTCTAAAATTTCTTTGTATTAATATTGATTAATTGTTTGTCCAGGAGGCACCCACTATTTTTGAACAATTCCCTTGGAATCAAACAAGCACACAAGCATGTATTTCACTTATGACTTTGACAAGCGAGCTTTTTTGGTCTGGGTGATCCCTTTGAGCACATTGCGAATTTTGGCGTTTTGTCTCTGGATCGTACCGAAAAAACCACATTCATCCCCAGTGATAACATAGCCCAACAATTCTGGATCGATTTCCGTTTGCTCTAGCAGATCGCTGCCGCATTTTTCCGTTTTTTTCGCTGTTGTGGTGAGATTTTTGCGGACTGTTTTTGCACAAATCTTTCTCATACCAAGATCTTCAATTATTATTAGACGAACCGTTTATCGATTGATGTTCATTACTTCTGCAGTCATTTTCGCAGATAATCTTCGATCAGATGGTACGAGTTCACGCACCCTGGCTAAGTTGACATCCATCCGTGAGGTTGATGGTTGCCCACTGCGGTCTTCATCTTCAACATTCGTTCTGCCTTCACTAAACATTTTATGCCAATGAAAAACTTGAGCTCTTGACATAACTTCCTCTCCAAAAGCCTTATGAAGCTTACTGTAAGTTGTCGTCACGTTTTCATCCAATTTAACTCAAAAAGAAATGGCATACCGTTGCGCAGTATTATGCAGTTCTATTTCCGTGACGAGAGACACGAACATGTGTTAACTTATTACAGCACAACTCACAACTGAGCGTTTTATTCTATGTTCCTTGACAACTGAGCAGTTGCATCGGTATGCCGCTTGGACTAGAAGCAGCTTATAGACCAAGGTCAAAGATATTGTGCCTACGCAAGCCTGCAGGGTTGCCACATCCTGCAAAGAAAATCAGCCTCATTCCTTTAGGTCCGCCAACTAGCCGTTCGAGAGATAGTTGTCAGTATGGTTACAAATCGCCACTGACTTAAGTATGAAATATGCTTTTATTCAGTATAAATTTATTTGAAAAACAAAACGTTCAGTTAAATCCTCACATGAGAGTCGAGATAATTTAACTGTTTTGTCTACCGACAGCCATGCTACTTAAATGCCCATATCTACTAACTCCCTCACACAAGCGAAAAAATGTTAGATAGTAGCAAAATATTTTACTACATATAGGGAGGCTGTCATAATAATTAGTCACTTCACTACTAATTCTAGTAGTTTGTCTTTTTTATTTTCACTTACACAATGAAGAAACCAATGAAATTTCAATAAACGGAAAATGCATACTCTTAACAAATACAAACTATGGTATAAATTTTCTTCTTTAGTGTAACAAGACAACAATCTCTTAAATAATATTTCACAGCTTAACAATGTTGTGTGTTTACTGTTCGGTCACAACATACCTGTTCTTGAATGGTAGAACAATATTGGAACTCAGTACTTCGTGGGATATCTTTTCTTATTTATAATATCTTTCAAACGTTCCTGTAAGTTGCCGGTGATTTGGGTAGTGCTCTCAACCAAGTTAGTGCCCACTCTTCCTTCAGGTTCTTTTTCAGATCTTCTATGGAGTTCGTCCCACAAATTCTTTATGGTGTAATGTTTCGAGCAGAGGTGCTGTCTTAATTACTTTGGACAGTTATAAAGAATCAGTTCTTTTACAGGGTATGATGTGAGCTTCGTGTCATTAGCATCGAAAAATTTGTATGTGGTTCAAATGGTTCTGAGCACTATGGGACTCAATTTCTGAGGTCATCAGTCCCCTATAACTCAGAACTACTTAAACCTAACTAACCTAAGGACATCACACACATCCATGCCCGAGGCAGGATTCGAACCTGCGACCGTAGCGGTCTCGCGGTTCCCGACTGTAGAGCCTAGAAACGCACGGCCACTTCGGCCGGCAATTTGTGTGTGTATCTAATACCTATCTTACTGGCATTCCTGTGTAAATATTTCTTCAGAATGCTGAGATATCTCTCCACCTTCACCCTTGTTTTACGCGTTGTCCACGAAAGTTATATGTCCACGTCAGATGAGGAAATAGAGCTCCATACCAAAACACTCCCCCGGCCGCCTTTTACAGTTGATTGCAAATGTCTAGTCTGCTTCTTATTAATTGATTTTCACAACAGCGTAGTTCTTCCGTCAATTGAAAAGACATTGAATTTGCTCTTATCAGCAGTTACATCATTTCACCACTCACAGCATGTGTTAATGTGGCCGTTTGCGAACTGGATCGCTTACCTCGGTTCAGTTTGTTCACGTATGATGCTTCTCTTATCGTTGTACGGTTGTTCCCCTCTATTAGACAAACCTTTGAACAATTGATTCTCAGACTTCAGTACTACAATCTTGCAGCAGCATTATTTTTAGGGGTATTTATTCGAGGATTAAGCTTAATATCATGTTTAATGTTGATTCTTACATTCAGTTCCGTTGGCTGTCCTCATAGAGGGACGCATTTTATGAGATCCTCCTCCTCGTGTTGCCCCATTGCCCTCTTCTAGGTATATTCAGCAAACCAGCTTTACATCTGTGGCTGCGATCCTTCACACGATGTAAGTTATTGCTGTTCGAACGTCCATTTTCGTTCCCTTCCGTCAACGCTGTAGGCCACATTTCTATACCTATAAATAAAAACTGAGTGGAGAGGGAGAAAAAGAATCGTGTCATACTACACCCACCGGGCATTTATACAAGGAACTCGTGTTGTGGTCTTACATGGCCGAATATTAAAGATTCATTCCTTTTCGACCCTAACAAATTACTTACTTTCAAAAATGTACATGTAATGTTAGAATGATTTAGTGACACTTTATTATTATTAGCGTTCAGAATTAAAATGGACCAAGCGCATTAAAGTTTACTTTCAGAGGAAGAACTGAAAAGATAAACGATCTGAATTAACAGTGCGTTTTAAATCGTTTTCAAGTTAGAGAAATGTTTTGCAAGAGTTTCTATGGTCTATTAAGCTAAATAATATCCACTAACATTACTTCTTAGTGGGAAGGAACTATGAGCGGAATTCGTTAACTTTCCCTCTGAATCTTTTAGCAAAGAACTATCTGAAAAGGGCCCACCTCCCTTGTTTACTTTGGTTTTCTTAATTAAAGAAAACGTGGAGTTAATCATCTTACTTGTACAGCATCGGACTTACTCAAAATATATTTTTCTCAAGTAGATTTGGTGCTTTGATTTCGGATGCAAAGACAAATACGTTTTGAGATTGTCCAACACGCGAACACTCTACGGATAGTTGTCCTTACAAGAAACGCGATCCTTTGAAATTCAGTCCATTACAATAGAATGCTTGTCGCTGTATTTTATTGATAGTCATATTGTACGCTAGCCTTACAGGAAATTGGAGCTTTCAAAAGCTGAATAGCAAGTTAGTTGAAGTGAGTGGGACTCGTGGTATAAATAGCGGCCTGTCTTTTTTATCCTCGTTATTTTTTCTGTTTCTGTGACGTTGTTTACAAGCTTTTCTTGTGAGAGCATACGAGCATATTGAGCTAATTTTGTAATTCTGTTGGAAAGTGTACGCTTTTGTCTTCGTTCACTGTTCCCAGTGGATGAATCCTTTGCTGTTATCACAAAAGTATCTCTTAACGTTTTGGTTACAATAACGTCATAGGAAATTCGTTCTGCAAAGGTTGCATTGATGGACCTTGTGTTCAACTATACTGGAATGACACTGAAATACGCATGATGTATTGGTAGCGCGTACGGCAAGGGTGATTTAATATCGTTCTGCTTCTACACACTTACTGGTCTTCTTCACTGACAAAGTAAATCTTGTTACTTGTTTCCTGAATTCTGTAAATGTTTTTCTTGTGCTTCCTTTTCCAAACTAATCTCTAGAAAGTAAGTTTCCACGAATTTAATCATTAAGGATTACCTATTCAGAAAAGTAGATAAAAATTCACTTGACGCCTTCTTGAGAGACAATCTCCACTCCTTCCAAATTAATAATATAAGTGTAGCCCAGATGGAGCTCGAATTCAAAGAAATAGTATCGGCAGCAATTGAGAGATTTAAACCAAATTAATTAACAAACGACGGAGTTGATCTTGGTACACAAAACGGGTCGGAACACTATCGCAGAAACAACGAAACAAACATGCCAAATTTAAGCAGACGCAAAATCCCAAAGATTGTCGATCTTTTACAGATGCTCGAAATTTGGCGTGGACTTCAATTTGAGATGCTTATAACAGTTTCCTCGACGAAACTTTGTCTCGAAACCGCCATAAAATCTAAAAATTACACGGTTAAAATTCTGCGCACTTTTTTGTACGTTATCCTAAATAATTTTAATTATACATAGCATTATGTTCTTCTTTTAGTTCAGTACACTCAGGATATATATGTTACTACTCCCTGAAAATTTAAATACTCTACTCAAAATGGTTTCTGAGATTTAGGGAAATTGCAACAGAAAATCTAAAGTTTCAAAAGACTGTTGTTGTTGTTGTTGTTGTTGTTGTTGTTGTTGTGGTCTTCAGTCCTGAGACTGGTTTGATGCAGCTCTCCATGCTACTCTATCCTGTGCAAGCTTTTTCATCTCCCAGTACCTACTGCAACCTACATCCTTCTGAATCTGCTTAGTGTATTCATCTCTTGGTCTCCCTCTACGATTTTTACCCTCCACGCTGCCCTCCAATACTAAATTGGTGATCCCTTGATGCCTCAGAACATGTCCTACCAACCGATCCCTTCTTCTGGTCAAGTTGTGCCACAAACATCTCTTCTCCCCGATCCTATTCAATACTTCCTCATTAGTTATGTGATCTACCCATCTAATCTTCAGCATTCTTCTGTAGCACCACATTTCAAAAGCTTCTATTCTCTTCTTGTCCAAACTATTTATCGTCCATGTTTCACTTCCATACATGGCTACACTCCATACGAATACTTTCAGAAATGACTTCCTGACACTTAAATCAATACTGGATGTTAACAAATTTCTCTTCTTCAGAAACGCTTTCCTTGCCATTGCCAGCCTACATTTTATATCCTCTCTACTTCGACCATCATCAGTTATTTTGCTCCCCAAATAGCAAAACTCCTTTACTACTTTAAGTGCCTCATTTCCTAATCTAATTCCCTCAGCATCACCCGACTTAATTAGACTACATTCCATTACCCTTGTTTTGCTTTTGTTGATGTTCATCTTATATCCTCCTTTCAAGACACTGTCCATTCCATTCAACTGCTCTTGCAAGTCCTTTGCTGTCTCTGACAGAATTACAATGTCATCGGCGAACCTCAAAGTTTTTATTTCTTCTCCATGAATTTTAATACCTACTCCGAATTTTTCTTTTGTTTCCTTTACTGCTTGCTCAATATACAGATTGAACAACATCGGGGAGAGGCTACAACCCTGTCTTACTCCCTTCCCAACCACTGCTTCCCTTTCATGTCCCTCGACTCTTATAACTGCCATCTGGTTTCTGTACAAATTGTAAATAGCCTTTCGCTCCCTGTATTTTACCCCTGCCACCTTCAGAATTTGAAAGAGAGTATTCCAGTCAACACTGTCAAAAGCTTTCTCTAAGTCTACAAATGCTAGAAACGTAGGTTTGCCTTTCCTTAATCTTTCTTCTAAGATAAGTCGTAAGGTCAGTATTGCCTCACGTGTTCCAGTGTTTCTACGGAATCCAAACTGATCTTCCCCGAGGTTGGCTTCTACTAGTTTTTCCATTCGTCTGTAAAGAATTCGTGTTAGTATTTTGCAGCTGTTACTTATTAAGCTGATAGTTCGGTAATTTTCACATCTGTCAACACCTGCTTTCTTTGGGATTGGAATTATTATATTCTTCTTGAAGTCTGAGGGTATTTCGCCTGTTTCATACATCTTGCTCACCAGATGGTAGAGTTTTGTCAGGACTGGTTCTCCCACGGCTGTCAGTAGTTCCAATGGAATATTGTCTACTCCGGGGGCCTTGTTTCGCCTCAGGTCTTTCAGTGCTCTGTCAAACTCTTCACGCAGTATCATATCTCCCATTGCATCTTCATCTACATCCTCTTCCATTTCCATAATATTGTCCTCAAGTACATCGCCCTTGTATAGACCCTCTATATACTCCTTCCACCTTTCTGCTTTCCCTTCTTTGCTTAGAACTGGGCTTCCATCTGAGCTCTTGATATTCATACAAGTTGTTCTCTTATCTCCAAAGGTCTCTTTAATTTTCCTGTAGGCGGTATCTATCTTACCCCTAGTGAGATAGGCCTCTACATCCTTACATTTGTCCTCTAGCCATCCCTGCTTAGCCATTTTGCACTTCCTGTCGATCTCATTTTTGAGACGTTTGTATTCCTTTTTGCCTGTTTCACTTACTGCATTTTTATATTTTCTCCTTTCATCAATTAAATTCAATATTTCTTCTGTTACCCAAGGGTTTCTACTAGCCCTCGTCTTTTTACCTACTTGATCCTCTGCTGCCTTCACTACTTCATCCCTCAAAGCTACCCATTCTCCTTCTACTGTATTTATTTCCCCCATTCCTGTCAATTGCTCCCTTATGCTCTCCCTGAATCTCTGTACAACCTCTGGTTCTTTTAGTTTATCCAGGTCCCATCTCCTTAAATTCCCACCTTTTTGCAGTTTCTTCAGTTTTAATCTACAGGTCATAACCAATAGATTGTGGTCAGAGTCCACATCTGCCCCTGGAAATGTCTTACAATTTAAAACCTGGTTCCTAAATCTCTGTCTTACCATTATATAATCTATCTGATACCTTTTAGTATCTCCAGGGTTCTTCCACGTATACAACCTTCTTTCATGATTCTTAAACCAAGTGTTAGCTATGATGAGGTTATGCTCTGTGCAAAATTCGACCAGGCGTCTTCCTCTTTCATTTCTGTCCCCCAATCCATATTCACCTACTATGTTTCCTTCTCTCCCTTTTCCTACACTCGAATTCCAGTCACCCATGACTATTAAATTTTCGTCTCCCTTCACAATCTGAATAATTTCTTTTATTTCATCATACATTTCTTCAATTTCTTCGTCATCTGCAGAGCTAGTTGGCATATAAACTTGTACTACTGTAGTAGGCGTGGGCTTCGTATCTATCTTGGCCACAATAATGCGTTCACTATGCTGTTTGTAGTAGCTTACCCGCATTCCTATTTTCCTATTCATTATTAAACCTACTCCTGCATTACCCCTATTTGATTTTGTGTTTATAACCCTGTAGTCACCTGACCAGAAGTCTTGTTCCTCCTGCCACCGAACTTCACTAATTCCCACTATATCTAATTTCAACCTATCCATTTCCCTTTTTAAATTTTCTAACCTACCTGCCCGATTAAGGGATCTGACATTCCACGCTCCGATCCGTAGAACGCCAGTTTTCTTTCTCCTGATAACGACATCCTCTTGAGTAGTCCCCGCCCGGAGATCCGAATGGGGGACTATTTTACCTCCGGAATATTTTACCCAAGAGGACGCCATCATCATGTAATCATACAGTAAAGCTGCATGCCCTCGGGAAAAATTACGGCTGTAGTTTCCCCTTGCTTTCAGCCGTTCGCAGTACCAGCACAGCAAGGCCGTTTTGGTTATTGTTACAAGGCCAGATCAGTCAATCATCCAGACTGTTGCCCTTGCAACTACTGAAAAGGCTGCTGCCCCTCTTCAGGAACCACACGTTTGTCTGGCCTCTCAACAGATACCCCTCCGTTGTGGTTGCACCTACGGTACGGCTATCTGTATCGCTGAGGCACGCAAGCCTCCCCACCAACGGCAAGGTCCATGGTTCATGGGGGGGGCAAAAGACTGTAACTCTCTTAATATATGCTTAATTTTTTATTTTTAGTCGGTCGGAAGCACCCTGCACCATACTATAATCGTCCTCTTGATCTCTTCCCAAGTTTTTTCTTCTTTCTGGAGTCCTCAGTGACCAACTGTGCTGCATACTCTGCTTTATCAGTTCGAACCTTGTCCATCCGTTCAAGTTCTCTGATGCAGTTTGCTCCAGGATTAATTCCCATGTGCTGTAGCACTTTAACCCTACCAAAGTTTCCATCATTAAAAGCAATAACAGCATCACTGACCCTCCCCCCTCCCCCTCTTTAGTGTCTTCATTCCAAGAAAAACATTTTTGGTAAGCGAGTCCATATAAGATTATTGGACGACTCATTGGGATTTTGAGTCTGACCATGCAGACACTACTTCAGTAATTCAGGATTTTCCAGGTCTCTGCAAATAGATTTTAAGAGATCCGTGACTGCTGCTGGGTTGGAATGTTCATGGCCATATGAACTGTTTGAGTACTGGGCATTGCGGTAACCCATAAATCAGGTCCAGGAGGGCAAAGATGGTGTACTGGGTTTTCATCAGTTGACAGTCTATGGAAGAAGGTAGCCCATACTGCCTGCTTCATTTTCAACAAATCGTCAGTATTATTTCTAATGGCCATGGCATAATACTGCTTTAGTTCATCAATCATTTTGTCTGTCAGCCTGCCTCTTATGGTTTCACCATCAGAAATTTTCTTGGCTCTCAAACTTTGTTTCAACTTCCTCAACCTGATGCCCATGCACGTAACATATAATTTAACCTTTATAACACAGCAATACACAGCCTTCTATATAAAAAATTACCGGTTTTATTAGATCTTGAAGTAATGTACGTAAAAATTTTAACTTTTTCAACTGGTGTAGATTATATTTTTAAAAAATAAAATACTTGCCATGTGAGTTTATGTATAATCATATTATTCGAAAAATTAGCTCCTTACTTGACAACCATATAGGTGCAACCGTTCGCTCGACGAAAGGTCCATACCCAAAGACAGGAAAGTTGCACAGATCACACCAATATTCAAGAAAGGTAGTAGGAGTAATCGACTTAATTACAGGCCCGTATCATTAACGTCGATATGCAGCAAGATTCTGGAACATATATTGTGTTCGAACATTATGAATTACCTCGAAGAAAACGGTCTATTGATACACAGTCAACATGGGGTTAGAAAACATCGTTATTGTGAAACACAACTATTTAGCTCTTTATTCGCATGAAGTGGTGAGTGCTATTGACAAGGGATTTGAGATCGATTCCGTATTTCTGGGCTTCCAGGAGGTCTTTGACACTGTACCACACAAGCGGCTTGTAGTGAAATTGCGTGCTTAAAGAATATCGCCTCAGTTAGTTACTTGACTGTAGTTCTGTCTTCCTTTCAGAGAGGTCACAGTTCGTAGTAACTGACGGAAAGTCATCGAGTAAAACAGAAGTGATTTCTGGCGTTCCCCAAGGTAGTGTTACAGGCCCATTGCTGTTCCTTATCTATTTAAACGATTTGGGAGACAATCCGAGCAACCGTCTTAGGTTGTTTGCAGATGACGCTGTCGTTTATCGACTAGTAAAGTCATCAGAAGAGCAAAACAAATTGCAAAACAATTTACGAAAGATAATTGAATAGTGCGAAAATTGGCAGTTGACACTAAAAAACGAAAAGTGTGAGTTCATCCACATGAGTGCTAAAAGAAATTCGTTAAACTTCGGTTACACAATAAAACAGTCAAATACAAAGGCAGTAAATTCAACTAAATACCTAGGAATTACATTTACGAACAACTTAAATTGGAAGGAACACACAGAAAATGTTGTGGGAAAGATCAACCAAAGACTACGTTTTATTGGCTTGACATTTAGAAAATGTAACTGATCTACTGAAGAGACTGCCTACACTACGCTTGTCCGTCCCCTTCTAGAACAGTGCTGCGTGGTATGGGATCCTTACCAGATAGGACTGACGGAGTACATCGAAAAAGTTCAAAGAAGGGCAGCACCATTGTGTACTATCGCGAAATATGAATGTGTCCCTGAAATGATACAGGATTTGGGCTGGACATCATTACAAGAAAGGCGTTTTTCGCTGCGATGGAATCTTCTCACGTAATTCCACCCTCCAACTTTCTCTTCCGAATGCGAAAATATTTTGTTGACACCGACCTACATAGCGAGAATCGATCACCACGATAAAATAAGGAAAATCAGAGCTCGTACGGAAAGACACAGATGTTCGTTCTTGCCGCGCGCTATACGTGATTGGAATAAGAGAATTGTTAAAGTGCCAGGCACTTTAATGTGATTTTCGGAGTATCCATGTAGATGTAGATGGATGACTCTTTTTTAAATTTCAGTAACAGCTTGCTCACCCAACTGACAAGCTGCCTTCATGTGTCTGCTGTCCGGTATTGAAGCAATTTTCTTAAATTTTGGTGTTAAGAAATTAATTTTCGAACGTTAAAACATCTGTGAATAATAGTCATTTCTTTCTGCTGATTTTATTATTTTGATCTAATCCTCTGACACGTAGCAATATTTATTGTTCATTTTTACTAGCTGTTACTATTATTTGGAAATCAGCATCGTTAGACAAGAAAGAACGAACGTCCAGACTCGACTCCAGGAAATTCATATCTATAGTTTGTTTGCAGGTCAAGAAACTGAGCTTGTTTAAATAGGGGTCTGCCTATTTTTATTTTGTAATTTGGTCCAGCGGACGAGTCTGATAATCAGAATGAGGTGCTAGTAGTTCTTTAACGATGTTGGCTTTTTTCCCACTTTACCAAACTAGCAAAATTCAGGTACACATTTCACTGTTAATTTATCAAGCATTTAAACCACAATAATACACTCTAACTCTGTGTAGTCGAACAAGGCTGTTGTGGACTTGGTTCTCCATTGCTCTGAAAAGAATTGTCTGGGACTACGTACACTTTACCGGCGTATTAACTGATCTTATTCTTGCCAGGTCTGCAGCCGGATCATACAGCTGCATAAATTCTAGGCACAACATTTCAGCTATTGGCTAATCTCACCGGAACTGACTTATACCGTGAACGGCGACCCCGTTATACTCCGCGGAAGACCGATAGCGCTAGCGGCAGAAATCGTCGCTGCCGGTTTGGTGAACTGCGCCGCAGATCTGAAAGTTGACAGCAACGGCGAATAGCTATCGAGTACCTCTTTGTTAACACGTTTTGCCATCCGACTCAAAGACCGTTCTTTTTTACGGAAAGGGTAGCTCTTGTCTCCACTTTTAATGTCGTCTGGCAGTGTAATTTCGATTGATTCCTTCAAGAGAGAGGCCCATTAGTGAGACACAGATGGAACTATTTGTCTCATGTTATATCATTATGTGTCCGTCGGTTAGACAGTGCTCCACCACCGCAGTTATCTGTAGTTGAAGTAATGGTGTGTGGGAACGGTGCCAAACACCTGTCGCGAACGGCGCGGATTGTCTGTACAATACATGCTTTCCCATAACGGTAACATATTTTGTAAACGCCGTACTACCTCAATTCTACATGATATTGTATCTAGCCAAGGACTGCTCTAATCTCGGCTGGCGTACGAAATACACTTCCTATATTAGATATGTATTAATAAAACCCTTCCTGTATCTGGAGATATCCCCCCTAGACACAGTAAGAAGACAACCAATCTACTACTATATAATCTTCTGATGGTACCGGCGAAGGTCCAGACTCGAAGGCAGTGTTTGTCAGTGTTTCTGACCTGCTTGAATCCGAGCTTAAGGTGTTCTAACTCTTGTCAGGCTTTCCGAATCCGAGATAGAATAAGCCTTCTTGGCCGACGTCCTCAACATCCACTTGTGTTGGCACTGTCTATGGCAACTCGGTGCCGGTAAATACCGGTCAGCATGCGACGGTTGTCTATGAATACGTGAGGGCTGAGAACAGACGATAAATACTTCATCAGTTTGGAGATCGGAGCATGCCAATTACAGTGGGGCGTAAAAGAACGCCTTCTTTATGGACTTATGGCAAACCGCATTATCTCTGCGGAATGGCAGCACCCACGTCAGAAAATTTGAACACCATATTTCCAATTCTACGGCTTTTATACAGCGTTTGAAGTATTTGTTTCCTCGTCCCTCGGATCTTATTGTGTGCGTCTTACCCGTGTTACTCTTGAAACGCATTTGATGTTAGTGAAAAGATGAAAATGGAAATAACGAAACGTTGCAGTCATTTGCTGACATCGACTTATTTTTATTCGATGACAAATATTTTGTACAAGCTGACGGAGTTGCTATGAGAAGTCCATTATCCTCCGTTGTCGCAGTTTATCTATGGAAGATTTTGTAGATAAAACGCTGAGGACGGCGTTTCTAAAACCTATTTTTGGAGGTACGTAGATGATACGTTTATGGTGATGTCACATGAGTTAGACGCTCTGAACAGTTTCGTAGGTCATTTTAATTGCTTTCATCCCAACATCAAGTTCATAATGCAGATAGAAAAGGATGCAAGGCTTGAGTTTCTGGAGATTGGACTATAGAAAGGACGATGTACTCGGGGACACCGTGTTTACAGGATTCCGACGCGTAGGGACCGGTATCTACATGCAACGAATTGTCGTTCAACGTACAGACGAGCGGCAGTCTGAGGATGTTCCAGCAAGGACTTAAGACACCTCGGACGCTGAAAGCTTGATCCTAGAGTTAGAACATCTTGATCTCATGTTCAAGCAAAAGGGCTACACTGAGCAACACATCCGCCATATCTTTGATTTTGGACCATCGCAAGAACTGGTAGGAGATGCAGCCTATATGGATCGCTTTCTTCCCTACCAGTCTGGAGGATAGAGATATTCAGAAATAGGAATAAATTTGAATAGATGTAATATTAAAAATGTATCTCGTCCGCTAGCGAAAATTAGAGCGGTTTTTGCCATCGTGGGGAAACGTATTTTGGTCTGACAATTCGCACAGTTCAGTATAGATCTGCTGAGTACCATCGCCACACACGGTTGCTACAAACTGAGAAATTTGCAGTGGCAGAGCGCTGTCTAACCGAGGGACACAGAATGAGCAGTTACGATACACTTATAGCTACCCTGTGTTTCGGTGCTGGTACTTCCCTTAAGGAAATCAATCGAAAGTAGACTAGCACACAACATTGTAAACGGAGAAAAGAAGTCACCTTTAAGTGAAAGTGGAACCCTGCTTTACATGACATTAACCCTAGATCACTAAAGTGTCATAAAATTGACGATTGCATTACGGTATAAAACAGTGCCTTTGTACTTCGTGTGGTATGGAATATGCCATTGGAGATAAAATAATTGTAATTAACTACTGTCTAACCTATAAATAAAAAATGGAGTATTAAACTTTTTAGCGGCATTGTTGACATAACCTCCCCTTTAATATTCTCGAGTTAAAAACGATCTTTGACTTTGACACAATATTTCCGAGGGAAAGAGGCGTAGGCCTAGCTGATGAACGAATATTTAACTGTGAACTCGATTTAATGCCACACAGTAAAATAACTTTTTTTACGATTCACTGCTGGCCTCTATTGATAACAGCCAGTTATGGACTTGGTTCACTTTAACAATGAACCCTCCATTTAACATATGTCTCTAATGATCTGAAACATTACTCGGTTGACATCTACATCCACTTGATTACTCAGCTGTTCACACTTAATTGCTTGTGTTCTTACATCTGCTCCTAAACTATTTTTCGGCCGTTTACTCGCGTACAACGGATGGAAAAATATGAACATACCATTCCGTCGATGTAAGCTCTGATTTCCGTCATTTTATTACAATGATCATTTCTCCCTATGAAGTTTGGCGTCGACAAAACATTTTCGGATCTGGAGGAGAAAGTTGGTGCTAGTAATTTCGTGAAAAGATTTTGCAACAACGAAGAGCACCTTTGTTTTAATAGTTGTCATGCCAGTTCACTTCTCAGGTACGAGACACGCTCTCTCTCATATCGCTATAATAAAAATGGGAGCTGCCCTTCTTTCAACTTTCGCGATGTCCTCCGGCGATCTCCTGTGGTAAATACTCCGTAACGTGCTGCCATACTGCAGAAGAGGACGAACCACTGCATCTTTTTATCAGATTTTTTTGTATCTTCTTAATGATCTGCCAATAAACTGCAATCTTGGTTCGCCTTCCGAACAACATTTTCTATGTGGTGCTTCCAATTTACGTTGGCCGTAGTTGTAATCCCTCGATACTTAGTTGAATCTATAATCTTTAAATTTTGTGATTTATCGTGTAATTCGTCTAGGGTCCAACCGATATCGTCACGCGTCGCTCATCTGTTGCCATAGACTACTAATGACACATTTCGCCACACTACCCTAATGGATATGTTCGTCATGCCTTCCACGTGGATTTTTGCTGTTGTTTCACGCAGTGTAGCTTGTCTGTTAATGCTGACCATACGCAAGAGCCACTGTTCTTGGTCGCAAGTGAAGGCCGCCGGCCACTGCGTTGCCCGTGGTGAGAGGTAATGCACGAAATTTGGTATTCTCGGCACTCTTGACGCTGGGAATCTCGGCATATTGAGTTTACTTCACGATTTCCGCGATGGAATGTACCATGCGTCTAGCTCCAAATATCATTCCGCATTCAACGTCTGTTAATTCCCATCGTGAGGCCACAATCACATAGGAAACCGCTTCACGTAAATCACCCGAGTGCGAATGACAGCTCTGCTAATTCATTGTCCTTTTATATCTTGTGTAATGCGATACTACAGCTATCTGTGTACAGGCTGACAATTATTGAACTATATCAAATAAAATCATCGTAACTTCTGAACGGTTCGCGTTAGGACGTTCAAACTGCACGGTTGGCCACGGGCATGATAGGAATTAGTATGCGCATTTATGATTTGGTTTAGCGACGAAGCCCACTTTCAACTGGATGGGTTCGTCAGTAAGCCAAATTGGAGCATTTTTTGGGACAGATCCCGCATTTCGCGATCGAGAAGTCTCTTCACCCTCAAAGGGTGACTGTGTAGTGAGCAGTGTTTAGTCACGGAATAATCCGTGCGATATTCCTTGATGCCACCGTGACTACCTAACTGTACGTGAAGGTCTTGGAAGATCATTTCATCCGCGTTATCCAAAGCGACCCAGATTTCGACAAGATGTGGTCCATGCAAGGCGGAGTTCGACCCCACCGAAGCAGGAGTGTGTTTGATGCTCTGAAGGAGCACTTCGGGAACCGCATTTTGGCTCTGGGGTACCCAGAGGGCACTGTCATGGGCCTCAATTGGCCGCCATATTCTCCGGATCTGAATACAAGCGACTCCTTTTTGTGGGGCTATATTAAATACTGCAATAACCCCAAAACCATTGCTGAGCTGAAAACAGCCATTCAGTTCACTGACAGCATCGATGTTCTGACACTTCAGCGGATCATGCAGAATTTCGCTATTTGTCTCCGCTACATCATGGCCAAGGATGGCAGGCATTTCGAAATGAAATGAAATGTCGTGTGACGAGGGCCTCCCGTCGAGTAGACCGTTCGCCTGGTGAAAGTCTTTCAATTTGACGCCACTTCGGCGACTTGCGCGTCGATGGGGATGAAATGATGATGATTAGGACAACACAACGCCCAGTCCCTGAGCGGAGAAAATCTCCGACCCAGCCGGGAATCGAACCCGGGCCCTTTGGATTGACAGTCTGTCGCGCTGACCAATCAGCTACCGGGGGCGGACAGGTATATCGAACATGTCATAACCTAAATCCGAATGTATGTAGTGACGTTTACATGTTGGCAAAGTGTGTGCACGTCATAGTTTCAAAAATGTGTGTGAAATATTATGGGACTTGCTTACACATTACTTAACCTAAATTATCCTAAGGACACACACACACACACACACACACACACACACACACACACACACACACACACACACACACACACACACACGCCCGAGGGAGGACTCGAACCTCCGCCGGGACCAGCCGCACAGTCCATGACTGCAGCGCCCATAGACCGCTCGGCTAATCCTGCGCGGCAAGTCATAGTTTGTAACAATTTTTTTTCATGTAGTTCGGTAATTGTCACCGTGTATGTGCACACCGCTTATCCCATGACTTTCGTTACCGGAGTGTATGATATCCATCTGTTATATTCATAAAAATTTCTAGCTTAGTATCAACGAAAAGTCTGATAATTATAACGGAAGGGGTAAGATTACACACTGCGCTTTTTATGCCGCCTGCAACGCGTAAACTTGCCTCGTACTACGCGACTGCAGCTTTCGTCTGCACCTGGAATTGCTTTTTTAGGAATGTCGATGAGTTAATACAATACAAGACTGACAATACTTCATAGCACACGGTGGTATGAAGTAAAATTCGTGAGTTCATTACTGCCTGCTATAAAGCTTATTTTCGCAACACAAAATTTTATATAAAAATAAGTAAAACCGTTGCGTAGGTAAACGCTAGCGCCAGGACAACAGCTAAACTATGGGACAAAGAGCTAGTCACAGAAGTTGTTTCGTGCCCTGCAGAGTAGCCAACTGCTGGGTTATTAAAAGTATTACCACAGTCTAACAAACAGTCATGACATTAACAGCTATAAAAATTGTTATAGTCTGATGGTTGGAAACGACGCTAACATCCCTTGAGGCGAGGACACCGCCGTAAAGTCATAGAAACGTTAGTTTTTAAATATTTTTCTATTGAATTAGCGATATATTTATGTGTATCCGCGTTGGAAACATTAGTAATGTAATCGAGAGACATGAATTATTGTGAAATAAATGTGAAAACGACCTAATCTCGTTGATTCAGTGCCATAAGCGGCAACTTATTCGTGAAGCAATACTTTCGAATAGTATGTACAAATGCAGCTTATACCGCTCAAATCAAGAAAATGTAAACAAATTTCATGCAAGACAAACATATTTTTTGTTGTCTGTTCTTCACTTTCCTCTGACACACAACAGTTTTGTGTTAAATCTAATGATTCGCACGTTATTACAGTTCGCTAGACTTCGCAGTGCACGAATATTTTTGTAACTGTAGCTATTTTTGCTTCAGAAGCGAAAGTGCAAGATTCTTGCCGTTTGAGTGTCCGATGTAGCAACAATAGAGGAATTGTTTTTTTATTTGTTGGGCAATAATTTTGTTCCTTTTCACGTTTTATTATCACGTCTGTGTCGTTTTCCATTCAGTTACAGTTGAGATGGAGTTACAGTTGAGGTAGCTTACTTGGTACGTTACATAATGTAGGTATTGCATTCCATAAAAGTTTCCTGCGTTCCCCATTCACTGATTTGACCGGTATTGAACATTGTGGACAAAATGGTCATGTGTTTGAGTAGAAATACGAAGTCTTTCTGCAAAAGGTCATGTCTTCTGTTGTTTAATAACTGTTTTTCTTCAATAAATATCTGTAGGTCACGAGAGAAACGCGAATAAACTTCTCCGTAATATATCGTTTAATACCTCTCAGCATCCTTCGAAAAATAAAGAGAAATGCGGTGTAATTTTTTAGTTATTGTCAAATTTCATGGCATTAATACCTTCATTGTAAAAACTGTGTTACAAATAACTGGAAATGAAACTACTCGCTCTCATCCGATATCGTACTCCAAAAAAAGCAGGAATGTCACGACTGTGTGTTAGTCTATGGTGTTACCCGCAGCGCAGACTTAGTCTTTTTAAGGGGATGGTGGCTGCAGGTACCTTGTCCAAATTAATTGTTAATTATGACAAAAATGAATTACAGACGCTGGCTACGTGTTGGCATTGATGTAAATCAAAAGGAAAAGTTTAAAATTTATGCTGAGTCGGGATTCGAACTCGAGCCTCCTGCTTATTAGGCAGATGCTCTGACCATCGAGCCAACCATACACAGTGGTCATGTAACTTCACGGAGTACCCTAGGAGGCTTCCCGTGAGGCCCAAATTCTCAACTTACCACACACTACTGATGTAGTGCCCCTTGCCCATTATCCACATTACTCGCGGCACTTCGCTGATTCCCGTCAGAGTTCGGGCCTGGTGTGCATGCGTACTGAAGAAATCATTGGCCGTCTTCGCCTTAATGATTTATATGTGGTGTCTGTTCTTTCAGACATGTCCGAAATAAGACACCATTTTGATCCAGCAGCCACTATGCCGATCTGGCAAAAATTTTCAACTTTCCCCGTTTATCTAAATAAATGCCCATACGCAGCCAACAACTGTAATTCCTTCGCGTCGTAATTCATAACGGCCGATCTATCAAAATTGTGCCTTTTTCTGTGGACACGTCCGAAAAAACAGCCACCATAATTAAGACGAAGATCGCCAATGATCTCTTCAGTGCGGATGCACACCAGGCATCGTGAGAATCGGCGAAATACCGGGGCAGGAGCACTACATTGGTAGTGTGTGGATAAGTTGAGAATTCGGGTCTGACGGGAGGCGTACTAGGGTATTCCGTGCAGATGCGGGGTCCACTGTGTGCAGATGGTTCAGTGGTATGTCAGCACGGTAGCTCAGCGTGTTCGGTCAGAGGGTTAGCTGCCCTCTGTAATAAAAAACTGAATTAATCGATCAACAACGAACTTAAACGGATGTCTTACGACGTCCGCCCCGAGCAGATGCAACGACCGAAAGCGAACAAAATGAGACTAAAAAAAAAAAAAATTGGTCAGATCATCTGCTCAGTAAGCAGGAGACCTGGGTTTGAATCCTGGTCCAGCAGAAATTTTTCAATCTTCCCCATTGATAAAATCTACGCCTACATGCAGCCAACATCGGAAATTTCTTTGTTTTAATTCATAGTGGCTACTGGTTCAAAACTGTGTTTTTTCTTCCGAGCATATAGATATTTGGTACTTCGTTTTGATCTCCTGATGACTAATAGACGGCGAACGACGTCATCATTTGCAAACAGTCCGAGGGCTGCTCATATTGTGTACTTTACTTTCTCCTGTCTGGGAGAGTTTTCAGCCTTGATCTTTGATCCCTGTCATCCGTTCTAAAATTTTCAGCCCAGTATTAATCTATATCAAGAGCTGCACTGTTTTCCAGTCATAGACAGGCTATCCGAAGGTGCACTTTAATTGATGTATGCTTACTTTTATTAATGTCCTTGTCATAAGAGATAATATGAAAAAAATATTTCTCGCTGTTTAGTTTTTCAATGCTGGGAGGGGTGGGGCATACAGAGTTATTCGTAAGTACCTTCGTTTTTTCAGATAACTGCACAGAAACTGCAAGACATACAGAAAACACACACACACACATCAGTGGATAGAGTAACTCCGAATTTTTAACTTATATTGTAGGTGTTCAGTATGGGCACTTTCTGACGTGGCAAACGCCAATACGTGCGTGCAATGCATTGACACGAATTGTGTGGGAAGGCGTGACGGCTGCCACCTTTACATTTCTGTTCACTTGGTTGCCTGTATGCAATTGCAAACGAATTCGATGCGACGACTGGTAGTAGTGAGTTAAGAATGCAACTTGAGACAGAACAACCTACAGGTGCAGTCTGTAATTGCAAAAATTCTGCAGACCATTAGCAGGCTTCCCTTTAGCAGTGGAACATTGATGTACAGCAATAACACGTAGTAAATTCTCACTCATTCTTTGATACCCTGTCGAGGGACGCACACGTCCCTTTAGTAGGGACATGGTTAAGGGCTGATAGGAAAATAGTCGTAGGTCATATCCTGCGCATCGCCCCCATCGCAGATAGTGTGACTGTCATCTTGAAGCCCCCGACTCAATAGGTTTGTCGTTAGACGTGCAACGCCTGTTCTTAATCTGTTGAGAAACCTGGGGTTTTCCACTGTAGTTGGATATCTGTTGGTTCAGGTCCTTGTGGTGGGTACGATCGCAAGGTTCTACGCCGACATTGTTCATAAAGCTGATTCTGAATTTTCATCTTAGTGGAAAATTGCTCTGTGCACGGCCCATTACGGTAGCTCCTGAATAACATTTTTCATTGAAGATACCATAAAATTTCCTCCTCTGGCCAGATGTATTCCAGACAGGGCAAGCGTACTCTCCAGTGGAAAAGTACATTTGTTCTGAGGGTAGTAGCATTTGCTTCCCACTTACTGCAAGTAATTTTTTTCAAACTGTTATTCCTCGTTGGAATGCAGTCTTTTGTTTTTCTGTGAAGGTTCTGTCTTTTAAATCATGTTATAGGGTTGTAACATATGTAAAAGTTGGACACAAAGTCAAAAATATTGAAAAAAATAGTTTTTCTATTGATCGGTCCCTAGAAGCGTGTGCTTGTAAGTTGTTACTTCAGAATACTTAGGATAGTTTCAACAGTCTACAGATCCCTCTAGGAAACTCGCAGCTATTTGTGAAATTACTGTCAGACAGTAAAAAAACAGTTTGTAGTTTGTGGAGATTTCAATATAGATTTCTTAAAAGATACGGACGGCAAAATTGAACTAGAATTATCATTTGGGTGTTTCAATCCAATTTCAGTAGGCCATGTTCCAACTCATGCGCAGCAAAATAGTGGGACACTGATTGATAACATTTTTGTAGACATTGCTCAGACTGAAACAATTAATGTGTACCCAGTTTCTACTGGCTAACATAAAATGTCTTTGTGATATATGCTGTGCATTTCTGGCACAGGGAATTTCTCCAGACAGGTTAAAATTTTCAGTTGTTACACCACTTCATAAGAAAACTGACAAACAGTTTGAAACAATTACTGTCCAGTTTCGTCGCACACTTAAATGGAAATAATTGATTTAGCATTAGACAGTTCCGATTTCAGAACGGTTGTCGACTGAGATTGCTATTTATACATTCACTCACCAAATATTACAAGCCTTAAATAATAATATAGCGCCAGTTCGTGCTTTTTGTGAGCTTTCCAAGGAGTTTGATTGTGTACATCATGTTACTCTTCTAGAAAAACTGAAGTTTCATGGAACTAATGGCTTTACGCACAGCTGGTTCGAATCATACATAACACAAAGAATTCAAAAGCTTCGAAAAAATAAGTAATTGGTGCAGATTTCAGTATTTAAAACCCAAACAATTGTGTTGAATAATTCAGAAAGTGTCAGAAAGGTAGAAAATTTTTGTGCTGGAAAAGGTCACAAAGGAAGTCCCACAGGGTTCAGTTTTGGGTCCACTCCTGTTCCCTGTATATTTAAATGACTTTCCACTTAACATTCAACAAGCAACTTTTTGCGGACGATACTAGTGTAACAATAGATCTAAATACAGAAAATCAACAGAACAGTTTGTAAGTGATATTTTACAAAGGGTTGTTAAATGGTTCTCTGAAAATGGACTTTCCCTAAAGTTTGTAAAAAAAAAAGCACTTTCTGATCTCTGCAACAAATAGTTATACCACCAATACATGCAGTACATGAGCATGAGTCAGTAAACAGCGTAGAGTGCTCCAAATTTTTGGGTGTACATACTGATGAAATCTGGACCTGAAAGAAGCACATTACTGAGATTGTCAGTTCAGTTCCGCTACTTTTGCTCTTCGTATAATTGATTATCTTGGAAACATATTTTGCATATTTCCACTCGATAATGACTTACGGAATAACTTTTTGGGGGTAACTCATCACTTAGAAAGTATTGGCTAACCAAAGGTTGTTGCTGTTGTTGTGGTGGTCTTCAGTCCTGAGACTGGTTTGATGCAGCTCTCCACGTTACTCTATCCTGTGCAAGCTTCATCATCTCCCAGTACTTACTGCAACCTACATCCTTCTGAATCTGCTTAGTGTATTCATCTCTTGGTCTCTCTCTACGATTTTTACCCTCCACACTGCCCTCCAATACTAAATTGGTGATCCATTGATGCCTCAGAACATGTCCTACCAACCGATCCCTTCTTCTAGTCAAGTTGTCACAAGCTCCTCTTCTCCCCAATTCTATTCAATACCTCCTCATTAGTTATGTGATCAACCCATTTAATCTTCAGCATTCTTCTGAAGCACCACATTTCGAAAGCTTCTATTCTCTTCTTGTCTAAGCTATTTATTGTCCACGTTTCACTTCCATACATGGCCACACTCCATATAAATACTTTCAGAAACGACTTCCTGACATTTAAGTCTATATTCGATGTTAACAAATTTTTCTTCTTCAGAAACGCTTTCCTTGCCATTGCCAGTCTACATTTTATATCTTCTCTACTTCGACCATCATCAGTTATTTTGCTCCCCAAATAGCAAAACTCCTTTACTAATTTAAGTGTCTCATTTCCTAATCTAATTCCCTCAGCATCACCCGATTTAATTTGACTACATTCCATTATCCTCGTTTTGCTTTTGTTGATGTTCATCTTATACCCTCCTTTCAAGACACTGTCCATTCCGTTCAACTGCTCTTCCAAGTCCTTTGCTGTCTCTGACAGAATTACAGTGTCATCGGCGAACCTCAAAGTTTTTATTTCTTCTCCATGGATTTTAATACCTACTCAGAACTTTGCTTTTGTTTCCTATATTGCTTGCTCAATATACAGATTGAATAACATCGGGAATAGGCTACAACCCTGTCTCACTCCATTCCCAACCACTGCTTCCCTTTCATACCCCTCGACTCTTATAACTGCCATCTGCTTTCTGTACAAATTGTAAGTAGCCTTTCACTCTCTGTATTTTACCCCTGCCACTTTCAGAATTTGAAAGAGAGTATTCCAATATACATTGTAAAAAGCTTTCTCTAAGTCTATAAATGCTAGAAACGTAGGTTTGCCTTTCCTTAATCTTTCTTCTAAGATAAGTCGTAGGGTCAGTATTGCTTCACGTGTTCCAACATTTCTACGGAATCCAAACTGATCTTCCCCGAGGTCGGCTTCTATCAGTTTTTCCATTCCTCCGTAAAGAATTCGCGTTAGTATTTTGCAGCTGTGACTTATTAAACTGATAGTTCGGTAATTGTTACATCTGTCAACACCTGCTTTCTTTGGGATTGGGATTATTATATTCTTCTTGAAGTCTGAGGGTATTTTGCCTGTCTCATACATCCTGCTCACCGGATGGGAGCGTTTTGTCAGGACTGGCTCTCCCAAGGTTGTCAGTAGTTCTAAGGGAATGTTGTCTACTCCGGGGGCCTTGTTTCGAGTCAGGTCTTTCAGTGCTCTGTCAAATTCTTCACGCAATATCATGTCTCCCATTTCATCTTCATCTACATCCTCTTCAATTTCCATAATATTGTGCGCAAGTACATCGCCCTTGTATGGGCCCTCTATATACTCCTTCCACCTTTCTGCTTTCCCTTCTTTGCTTAGAACTGGGTTTCCATCAAAGCTCTTGATATTCATGCAAGTGGTTCTCCTTTCTCCAAAGGTCTCTTCAATTTTCCTGTAAGCAGTATCTATCTTACCCCTCTTAAGATAAGCCTCTACATCCTTACATTTGTCCTCTAGCCATCCCTGCTAAGCCTTTTTGCACTTCCTGTCGATATCATTTTTGAGACGTTTGTATTCCTTTTTGCCTGCTTCATTTACTGCATTTTTATATTTTCTCCTTCCATCAATTAAATTCAATATTTCTTCTGTTACCCAAGGGTTTCTACTAGCCCTCGTCTTTTTACTTATTTGATCCTCTGCTGCCTTCACTATTTCATCCCTCAAAGCTACCCATTCTTCTTCTATTGTATTTCTTTCCCCCATATCTGTCAATTGTTCCCTTATGCTCTCCCTGAAACAATGTACAACCTCTGGTTTAGTCAGTTTATTCAGGTCCCATCTCCTTAAATTCCCACCTTTTTGCAGTTTCTTCAGTTTTAATCTACAGTTCATAATCAATAGATTGTGGTCAGAGTCCACATCTGCCCCTGGAAATGTCTTACAATTTAAAACCTGGTTCCTAGATCTCTGCCTTACCATTATATAAGCTATCTGCTACCTTTTACTATCTCCCGGGTTCTTCTATGTATGCAACCTTCTTTCATGATTCTTAAACCAAGTATTAGCTATGATTAAGTTATGTTCTGCGCAAAATTCTACCAGGCGGCTTCCTCTTTCATTTCTTAGCCCCAATCCATATTCACCTACTATGTTTCCTTCTCTCTCTTTTGCTACTGACGAATTCCAGTCACCCATGACTATTAAATTTTCGTCTCCCTTCACTACCTGAATAACTTCTTTTACCTCATCATACATTTCATCAATTTCTTCGTCATCTGCAGAGCTAGTTGGCATATAAACTTGTACCACTGTAGTAGGCGTGGGCTTCGTGTCTATCTTAGCCACAATAATGCGTTCACCATGCTGTTTGTAGTAGCTTACCCGTACACCTATTTTTTTATTCATTATTAAACCTAGTCCTGCATTACCCCTATTTGATTTTGTATTTATAACCCTGTATTCACCTGACCAGAAGTCTTGTTCCTCCTGCCACCGAACTTCAGTAATTCCCACTATATCTAACTTTAACCTATCCATTTCCCTTTTTAAATTTTCTAACCTACCTGCCCGATTAAGGGATCTGACATTCCACGCTCCGATCCGTAGAACGCCAGTTTTCTTTCACCTGATAACAACATCCTCTTGAGTAGTCCCCGCCCGGAGATCCGAATGGGGGACTATTTTACCAAAGGTTGTAAGTGTAATATGTGGTGTTCACCCACGGACGTCTTGTAGGTACCTCTTCAAGAAACTAGGCATTTTCACTGCGCCATCACAATAAATAAATTATCTAATGAAACTCATCATAAGTAATCCATCACAATTTGAGAGCACTGACGTCCATACCTACAACACTAGGAAAAGAAGACCTTTTTAGCCATTGTAAAGCTGTCGGTGGCTAAGAAGGGAATTCAACATGCAGCAACAAAAATTCTGGATCATTTGCCCAATAACATAAAATATCTGACAGCGAAGCAAGTTTTAAACCTAATCCAAAATCATTTCTGCTGGGCAACTCCTATTTCATTCATCAATTTCTACTTAAAAACTTGTGGTCAGTAACAAAACTGTAGTAGCACGGGTTGGACTACAAATAATGTGTTCATTGATGTTAACAGTAGCCACGCTTACATATCTGAATACTCCTTACATATCCTTACATATCTGAATACTCCTCAAGCCACCGTGTAGAGCATGGGAGAGGGCACCATGTACCACTATTAGGCATTTCCTGTAAACTGACTAGTTCCACGTCATTTCGATAAACGACTCGTTCAACTGACGTATGCAATATGTAAGGACCTAACTAAGAATAGTGGAGGGCCTTCAAATCCTTCGTGTGAGGACCCCAAGTATCACTTCTGTCTCACTAGACCACCTCCCGCCATCCGCTGTGAACTGTGACATTACTCCCCGAAAATTACGAATCCAGTCGCATATCTGAGACATAGAAGAATCATTACAAAAGAGTGCGGGACCGAATATGGATGAGAGCGTCTGTAGTGTTGGGTATTCAGCCTTTGTCTCGTCTGTGAACACGTCTATCGACCGCGCCTTCGTGGGTGCCTCGGCTTGCACTCCTAAGTGCTACCCTATCTCTTCGGGCGCGCTCCTTCCAGGCCGGGCTTGCTTACACGCGCACCCGCATGATGGACGGGTTATTGTTGTCAGGGGGGGCCGCGGCAGGCAACACGTGCTTCCATCCCTCAGCGCGAGGCCACGCCCCCTGTCGCCTGATTGGCCAGCGCCACCCTCCCTAGCCTGCTGCCCCTGCGCAGGGCCGCCATTGCTGGGTGGCGCGTCCATGTTTACATCCGGCCACGAGGAGGCGGGCACAGCGAAGCTTCGTGGCGCCCACGGGCATAACGCCGCGTCCACAGCGCCGTCATTAAACACCAAGTTGATCATGGACCGCAGCCGGATTATACATGCAGTACATGCTACGGGCCTGGGCTGTCACAGACCCCGCAACTCCACTGCCAAATTTTTTGAAGGAGTATTCCCCAGAAACCAGGTGTGCTGTGAACGTGAACCGTAGGTGTATAAATTCTCCTCACTACCTCTGCCTGCCCCTATCTCAGAAGCAAATATTAAAGCAGCTCAACCTGCCTGCCGCAACGGAGACAAGAGCACACGTGTACTGAAGCACAGTCAAAGCAGGCGAGCATGGGTTTCCTTTAGCCTGGCAAGCTTCTCGGAAAACTTTCAGCCTGCTGCACCTGACAGGGGGTGCGCTTTTGGTCTAAGAATTTTCACTGCAGCTCATTTATCATAACGGTTGGTGTATCAAGATAAACAAACTTGAAGCAGATTGTAGAAAAATTGAGGATTAAGGAATGAATACCAGTCACAAAACAGCGCAAGACCAGCAGGGAAAAAGTTATCGTGTGTTTGTGAGGCGGCTTCAAATAAATCGGTAAGTGTCTCGCAACGCAAATTGTGTAAAAGTTACTGATCACTCATTTGGGAACCTCGAGTATATTAGGTCATGTTTGTAAATCCTCACTTCATAAATATTTTGAAAGAGGACAAAGACTTAGTGACTGACAAGAATGTGGAAATGTGTGCTAAGGAGTTGGCTGTTCGACAGTATATGGACTTTCTAAATTTAGGGCAAACATTGATTGAAACAGAGAAAAATATGGCTCAGTGGATATTAAAAACCATATTCTGATGGTATGAAACTTATTGCAAAGAAAGCTTAGTATGAAAGAAAAGACATGCACTTTTTAGATTAATGAATAATATGGAAAACGAACTTCGTGTTTGCTAAAATGCATTTAGGGAATTCAGAGTGAACTATTTCGGTCACTTAGAATGAATTCAGTGAATCCGCAATACGCATCTTGGAAAAAGCAATTAAAACTAGAACAAGTGGCATCATATTTCATCGGACACACCAAGATTACAAGAACTAGATTTCTAAAACCTCACTTTAGTTGGCGTTGCACTATAATAGACATCGTCAGGTTCTTATGTGTAAACTATCTTTACTTTCAGAGACGGTTTTCATTACTACAAAAGTCACGTAGCTATTGGATGTGACCTTATGATGATTCGATTTGGGAATAGAGTGTACTAGTCGAAAGAGTGTGAAGTTCTAGAGAAAACAGTTCATACCGAAGTAAATAATTAAATAAGCCCGAAATGCACGCTGGCCGTGGTGGCCGAGCGGTTCTAGGCGCTTCAGTCCGGAACCGCGCGACTGCTACGGTGGCAGGTTCGAATCCTGCCTCGGGCATGGATGTGTGTGATGTCCTTAGGTTAGTTAGGTTTAAGTAGTTCTAAGTTTTAGGGGACTGATGACTTCAGATGTTAAATCCCATAGTGCTCAGAGCCATTTCAACCATTTTTCGAAGTACACAGAAAGGGGAAAGAGGACCAGTGTCTGGCCTACAATGACCCACAATGAATATGTTTCTTTGAGCCTCGTCTTGTGATGCTCGAGTATTTTCATCAACTTCTGAACCCGTATTCATAACACAATGAAAGTGTACAGAATAAACTGCTGCGTAGCATAGCACAGCGGGAAGATGGGCAGGCAACCAAGATTCCTGTACCCTGCTTGGGTTGGGCATAGAAATTAAACTGATGCCTAATCTGTTACCCCAGAACACACAAAATGATAGATATCCCCATGAAGCTAGTAGGCTACATGGAAAAAAAATCAACTTCCGACCACATAGGAAAACGTTGATTATTTCCTGAACTCATCGGGGCCCTTGCCTACTGCTTAAGGTTGGAGGTCCCGGACATATCACCACAATAATTTACTTTAATGATTGCTGTATGAAAGAGTTTCATCTGGTAAAACATTTATTCAAACAGTGTGTAAAAATTACTCATGACACACAATCGTCGAGGTTATAAAACAACTTGAGAATAAATTTATATAATTAAAACAGAAGAATGGTAAGAAAATGTGGTTGTTAGGTTCGCCATCAACATGATGCTGGACAACTGTGGTTGAGATGGTGCCATAACACACAAAGGATACGAATTATGCTTTCAACAGTGATTGCAATTAGAAAAAAAAGGTATGAATTCCAACAGAGCCTGCAACAGGTCAATGAAGAAAGGAAGCATTAGGAAGAAACATCACTAGACGGGTAAGCTCCAATGAGTTAACTCGATAGCAAAACAAACATGAGTGTCAACGAGAAAAATACCCTTTTGAAGGAAGAATTAGATTACAGAAAAACGCAAAGAGCGTAGATCAAGTTAGGAAGACTAAAAAATAGAAAAAAAAGGAATGAACACCTCATCCCTCAATATATCGCGATTCCCGAAGGCGGGAGAGAGCATTGCAAATGCGACTTTACCGACACCGCCGTTGAGGTGGTTGCCGACAAGGCGGGGTGCGCCGAACTGCGACTGCTGTTAACTATTGCTGGGCTAAGGCGATGGGATGAGACAGTGAATCACGGATCTCATCATCCTCATTGTTACCCGCTGTGGATTTGCTTAAGTTCAAAGTGAACCTTCGAAACTTGGCAGAGGGGCGAGATCAAGAAAAACGCTTCCGCGTAGCCTCGCCAAGAAGAAGCTGGAATCAGAATACCCATGCGAATCCGAAACCGACTAAGAATGCCTCTCTCCATTTTGGTAGCCTTCCTTCAGACCTTGGAAAGGCAAACCGTACAATCTTTTCTAGCCAGTCCCAAAGGGGCCAATGTGTTTTTCCAGCCAGAGATATGAAAGTCCATTCCCTAGCTCCCACCATTAAGTTAAAAGTATCCAGCAATGAGATACCTGTACATGGAAATGGGAGACGAGTGTCGTCCCGTTCCAACCTCCCGACTTGTTTGTTGGAAACTCTGGAGATTTTTTTAGGCTTCGCACACCGTTCCCTCGGGAGAAGTCAAGTTTGGAAATTTGGTGACACACAAGTGGCTATATATTTTGCTTGAGGAAACGTGTCTGGAGACAGCACGCGGCAGACTGACATGAGCAGCTGACTCCAGCCGAAGTTTGCTAACAAAGCAGAGTTCTCATCCCCTCGACCTGTGGTTTCCCATTCTGCTGTTGGACTCCAGTCTTCCTTTCCGCCACTCGTTGTCCGTGGAAGCCGAGTCAAGAAGATAATCCCTGAAAATGTCCATGCGACCCTGCATCGTGAGACCTTGTCCTCTAAGTTACAGACAGCTCTTCCGGAACTCGCGAAAGTTCGTCCTGTTTTCGCCCCAGCGGAAAGGTGTTCCCGTGGTCAGGAACAGATGCATTTAATGTAAAAGAACCAGTAACAGAATGGAAAGTTAAGAGGGGCTTTTTACCTACATTTCTACTCGTTACCCCTTGCCTCTCAAGTAGACAATTCACAATACATGTCGAAAGTCGACAAATAAAACTGAAACAAAAAGTAAATTGAGCAATAAAGTCTCTTATGCGAATTCTGTATGCAAATACGATAAAATGTGAGGGGAAAGCCTGAAGCAGGCCGCCGCCTCACAAATTAACCATTAGCAGTTTCGATAATTCCATTTCAAAAGAAGTGATAAATATGAACTTTATTGAACTAGCAATTTAATAAATCATACTGACACGAATTAGTTAAACAGGTGTAGATAAACTGTTAGAAGCTGACTTTGGGGAAGATCACTTTCGTTTCTGTAACAGTGTAGGAACATCGGAGGCAATGGCTACAACACATCTTACAACATAGCTCGAAGAAAGGCAAAGCAGCTTTCATGACATTTTGCAGATTAAGAGAGACCTTTTGACAATTTTGACCGGACTACATTCCTTGAAATTTTGTAGGTAGCAGAATGAAAGGTTATCTACAGTTTGTACAGAAATCACATTGTAGTTATATGAGTCGAAGCACATGAAAGGGAAGCAGTAGTTGAAAAGGGAGTGAGACAGATTAATCAGCTATCCCTGATGCTATTCAGTCTGTACATTGAGCAGGCAGTAAAGGAAACCAAGGAGAAATTTAGAAAGAGAATTAAAGTTCAGCGAGACGAAATAAAAATTTTGCGGTTTGCCGATCACATTGTAATACTGTCAGACGGCAAAGGACTTGGAAGAGCTGTTGAGCTGATAGTTTCTGGGAAAAGGATTTTAAGATGAATGTCAACAAAAGTAAAAAACGCTAGTGACATGTAATCTGGCTAGACCAACTGATGCTGATACAATAGACCTACATTACGAAATCGGACTCTAAAAGTACGATAGCCGTAGATCAGCTTTGCTATTTGATCAGCAAAATAATTGATGATTACAGAAGTATAGACAATATAAAATGCTGACTGACAATAGCAAAAAAAAAATTCTGAAAAAGAGAACTACTTTAACATCGAAATTCTAATGTTTTTGTCGGTAACATACATTCATTTTCAGGCGTCAAATGTTCTCGTGAAAATATGACCATTTGTGCAAGATAAAAAAGTGCATTGTCTGTTAACGTCGGTCGAATTACTTTCCAGTGATACAATATTTCCTGTGGGACAGAACATGTTTGAACCCTTGAAGAATCTAACGCACAAGCGTGACACAGGGGCTTAACCCGATTGTCCAACTTTCTTTGGAGACTAGCGGGCCAGCTCACGGCCGCAACAACAACACAAAAAATCGGTGTATTCAATACATTTTTACTCCGTGATTTCTTGTTAGGTCTACGAAAGAGATAAATTATTGAATTTGTCCCATTGAGATCTGCAATATGACGGGAAAGATACCTTAGTTGCAAATATTTTAGTAGGTTGAAGTCCACACCTCGGTTATTAACGACACTGCGAGACCGCATTGCTGTTTGATTCATGAGCCCTGATCACTATTAATCTAGTTGAACAGAGATTACAGATATATCTTCAACGGGGCAGAAGTAATTTACACTGAAAGGGTTAGGCGTTTCACTCTTGATACTGGAAATAGAGAGTATGCCTACAACCTCACAGTAAACCGCTTATGCCGCTTAGTGAATACTGCCAAGGTTTCAGTGCAGTGATAGGCCTAATCAAGCTCACTTAGCGCTTTTACTGGAATCCTCCTTTATGTTCACTTCACTAATAACTTAGTGAATTAAGGCACCCTGTGTCTTCACAGTTCATTGTCTACCATGTTTCAATCCAACTCAGACACGCCAGTGTTCTCAGGTTCTCCCGCCGAATGTTGCAGTGTTAAGTTGTTCTCAGTACTACGTATATTAAGTCTGTCGCGATGTGTTACTTTTTAGCAAACATCTATCGAGTGTGTCGCTAAATTTTGTTCAGTAAAAGCTCTAAATTTCAAGTCCACAGTACGATGCATTCCTATCTAAATGTGACTCTTAGTAATCTATAATCGGGAACAGTTCGAAATTCTACGCCCAACCCGAACTCGTGGTATTTTTCACCACTGATGCACGCTATTTGTACATAATACTCACGAAATTCTTACTGAGTACTTTCCTATTCTGCAATACAGCTTTCCTGAACTTATCTCGTAGATTTAGTACGCCTAATGAAAAATAGCATTATGTTAATGTTCTACAATTTTATTTTAATCAGGAAAAGATTTAGCCCTGTTTGTAGACGATACAAGCATTGTCGTGAAGCCGAGCAGATCTGAATCGGCAGAGAAAATGGTAAATGATGATTTTTCGCGAAAGTCCTACATTGGTTTTGTAGAAATGGGCTAGCTTTGAGCTTTAGAGAAACACAGCTCATACAATTTGTAGTGTCAAAAATGTCCCACCTACTTTTAATGTAGTATTCCAACAGGAGATGATAAACAGGACAGAAAGTTCCAAGTTGTTGGTTGTTCATACTAATAAAAGCTTAATATGGAAAACCAAGTAGTATATCTGATAAAACTTTCAGGCTCAGTTGCTTTTGCCATTAGAATAATTCCGACTAAGTCAACATATAAGGAGCAGTCAACTGAAAAAGAGATAGCTGAAAAAATTAAGTAAACGACATTAAGGGAATGTGATATGTATCGCACGTTGCGAGAATGCTAAGGTACACAAATAATTAACAGCCCAGTACACACCAAAACTGTATTCCGTAACACTACCGCAACCCCAAGTGTATAATGCTGACATACGTAAATTCACCTTTTGGCATTTGTTTACTGGCAGCCGCTCACGCAGTTGCAGGTGGCATTATGTACGCTAAGAAAAAACGGCAACAGAGAAAGCACAGAAAATAGGCCGCAAACGGCGACAATAATTCTTAAAAACAAGCCGTAACATACAATAAATAAGGTAGTATGAAAGCATGTAAAGAAAACTATATTTCAAAAAACGAACAGTAAAAATGTGTTACTGTGTTTGTATAACTATATTATTTTCTGCGTGTTTTAGATTTAAAGAACCCACTGATAATTGTGATATTTATCGCCGAATCTAGTTTGGGGGATAAATAAGTGCGCCGGCCGGGGTGGCGAGCGGTTCTAGGCGCTACAGTTTGGAACCGCGCGACCGGTACGGTCGCAGCTTCGAATCTTGCCTCGGGCGTGGTTGTGTATGATGTCCTTAGGTTAGTTAGGTTTAACTAGTTCTAAGTTCTAGGGGACTTATGACCTCAGAAGTTAAGTCCCATAGTGCTCAGAGCCATTTGAACCATTTTTGAATAAATAAGTAACCAAATAACAAGGTGCTTTGCAGGCGGACTCAAAATTCCGACATTGTTTTTCTATGCAAACACGGACCTAATGTAAGAATTCCAAGATAAAGTTATCAAATAGACGGCTTATTATTTAAGAAAAAATCGCCGTAACTGTTAATACATTTATTACACTTAGAGACAAGACGATCAATGCCTTCCTCGGAAAATGTTTGCGTTTGCCTTCGGAACCAAGATAGTAATCCAGTCCTGCACATCTTCGTCCGAAACAAATCGACGTCCACAAAGGTCTTTCTTTGGAGCTCCAAAAGTACGTAAATCGCATGGGGAAAGAGCGGACTGTATGGAGGATGTCTAAGGCTTCCCAGCGAAACTTCTGCAGCGTAGTCGAAACAGCGAGCGCATCAGTTCCAGAAAGGTCACGTTGACTTTTTTTTCTTTGACTGTAAGTGCCTACTGCTCATTGACTTTCTGGAACACGGCGCTACAGTAAACGCACAGAGGTAGATTAGATTTACTTTCATTCCAATTGATCCGTAGTGAGGTGGTCCTCCAGGATGTAGAACATGTCAGAAAAACAACAATACATGACAGATATTTACAACTCAAACAAATAAGCTAATGTACCATTCCACAGGTCCCAAGTGGAATGATGGTCATTTTTTAACGAACACTATAGGAAAGAATCATTTTACTGATACTAATGCACTGAATTTAAAATAAAGTTTTTTATTTATTTATAAGGTAATAAACGTGTAATACAACTACTATAATACTTATTTACATTGAACACATTACTGCACTGAAATTGTGCTACAAATCAGATGGTTTTACTGAGAAATTCATCAATGGGGTAGGAGTTGGCCACCAATAAATCCCTTAGGCTTCTCTTCAACTGAATTTCATTGGTTGTGAAGCTTTTTATGGCTGCTGGCAAGTTATTGAAAATGTGTGTTCCTGAATAATGCACACCTTTTTGTACAAGACTAAAGTATTGCTTCCACGAGTTGAGTTGTTGGTTTGAAAAAGTGATATATTTGTAATGACAAATTTCATTAAAGAATATATTGAGAATCAGTAGTTAGTATCCCTAGTTCCCTAAACAGGCTTCTGCAGGATGTTCTTGAGTTCACACCACATATAACTCTTACTGCACGTTTTTGTGCCCGGAAAAATTTAGCTTGGCTTGATGAATTACCCCAAAAAATAATCCCATATGACATTATGGAATGAAAGTAAGCATAGTATGCCAGCTTTTTCATTTTTATATCCCCTATGTCTGACACAATTCGCATTACAATAGAGATTTGTTAAGACGCTTCAGCAGTTCTGTGGTGTGCTTTTCCCAGTTGAATTTATTATCAAGCTCTAATCCCAAGAATTTAACACTGTCCACTTCTTCTCTCTGCTTGTCATCATATGTTAGGCATATACTCGTGGGCCACCCCTTACAAGTTCTGAACTGCATGTAGTGTGTGTTTTTTCAAAGTTTAGTGACAAGGAAATGGCTAGAAACCAGTGATTAATGTCCACAAATATTTTATTAGCTGCTCTTTCCAAGACTACATTTGATTTGCTACTTATTGCAATGTTTGTATCAGCAGCAAACAAAACGAACTTGGCATCTCGTAATGTTACTGATGAAAGGTCATTGATATACACAAGAAAAAGCAAGCGCCCTAAAACGGAACCTTGCGGGACCCCACATCTAATTAGTTCACAGTTGATGATGCCTGATAGCTTGATACATGTCTCTTCCCTAATAACACCCTTTGTTTCCTGCCAGAGATATAAGATGTGAACCATTTTGCAGCATTTCCTGTTACACCATAATATTCTGATTTAATTAAAAGGATATTGTGATTTACACAGTCAAACACCTTTGACAGATCACAAAATATACCCGTTGAATGCAATTTTTTATCTAATGAATTAAGCACATTTTCACTGTAAGTGTAGATAGCTTTCTCAATATCAGAACCCTTTACAAATCCGAACTGTGACTTTGAAAGTATGTTATTTGAGATAACATGGTTGGTTATAAAGCCGATTGTACATTACTTTTTCTAAAATTTTTGAGAACGCCGGCAAAAGTGAAATTGGACGGAAATTTGATGCTCCTTCTTTATCTCCCTTCTTAATCAGTGGAATAACTTCAGCATGTTTTAATCATTCAGGAAATATTCCACTGATAAATGACTAGTTACACAAATAGCCTAAAATGTTACTTAACTCAGAATCACATTCTTTAATTAGCTTTGTTGATATTTCATCATTGCCCACTAGATGTTTTTGATTTTAAAGATTTTATGATGGACATTATTTCTGCTGGGGTAGTGAGGGTCAAATTCATATTATGGAAGTTAATTGAAATGTCTGGTCTGAGGTATTCCATAGCAGCATCTACAGAACCTGACAAATCCATCTTTTCAGTAACAGTTATGAAATTTTTGTTAAAAAGTTCTGCAACACATGTCACCAAAGTATCATTTACTCTTAATGCTATTTTCCCCTCTTCGTCTCTGGTTCTACTGGTCTCCTCTTTCACTATATCCCATATTGTCTTTATTTTGTTATCCGATATGACTATCTTTTCCTTGTAATATATTTGCTTTGATGTCCGTATTACAGTCTTTAATATTTTGCAGTATCACTTGTAATGTGCTATAGCATCAACATTGGAACTGAGAATACTGAATGAGAATATGCAAAGTATGGGGGGAAGTCAAATGAAAACGAGACGGGTGAAAAAAATAGGTAAGCTTATATTTCGGAGTAACTGCACACTAAGCAAAAAATTCATTGCACAAATGAAAGTAATGAGAATTACGTTTCTTGCAGGCAGTCTTTAAGCAGCTGAAAATATTATCCACAGCTCACAACAAGAAATTTGTTAGGAGGGAACGTAAAAACTAAGATAAACTTCATTATGATAAGCCAAGTAACTTTTACTTAATTCTGTACTACACTTCAAAGTGCCACGGTTTTTCACCACAGCGCCGGCCGGGGAGGCCGAGCGGTTCTAGGCGCTGCAGTCTGGAACCGCGCGACCGCTGCAGTCGCAGGTTCGAATCCTGCCTCGCGCATGGATGTGTGTGCTGTCCTTACGTTAGTTAGGTTTAAGTAGTTCTAAGTTCTAGAGGACTGATGACCTCAGAAGTTAAGTCCCATAGTGCTCAGAGCCATTTGAGCCATTTCACCATAGCCACAAGCTCCTGTAAACAACGTTAGGAATATTCTACAATAGTTCAATTCCTTGGTTACAGACCTCGTCGAGAACCGTTGTGTAAGCAACCTCGTCACTGGATAATCTGTTTCCCCTAAGATTTTCTTTCAACTCCCAGGAATACACAAATCGAAAGGTGCAAGATGTGGACTTGGCGATCAGCATTACGTACGTTGTGGGCACAGCTTTTCACTGCGGCTGCACAGAACATTGCATTTCACGATGAATCTGTTCGCAGTTTAGACGTTTTGCCCACAAGAGTCGTGCTGTCTCTAATACTTCAACTTTGGTTCACGTTCCCAGTTACCGCGCCATTCGTCTCGTCCTCTGTGATGCACGTGTTATCTCTACTGCACCGAAACCCGAAACATGTACTCATTTCTGACAATGCGCCACTCTTTTTACGCAGTTGTCTTTACGTGGGGACGACATATATAACTTAACTTTCTGGAGTCGCTGTGCACCAACAATCCACCAAAGTTTGAAGGTAACAGAGTTACTCACCAGTATATTGAACACAGGATTGTCGTACCGAGATGAATATTGTAATCCACAAATTCTCCAAAAATTAACGAAAAATTTACCTATTCAAAAAAGCAGATAAAAATTCACTTGACGCCTTCCTGAGAGACAATTTCCACTCCTTTCAAATTAATATTATAAGTGTAGCTCAGATGTGGCTTGAATTCAAAGAAATAGTATAGGCAGCAATTGAGATATTTATACCAAATAAATAAACAAACGACGGAGCTGATCCTCCTTAACACAAAACGGGTCAGAACGCTGTTGCAGAGAAACAACGAAACAAACATCCCAAAGATAAACACGCAATATCCCAAAGATTGGCGATCTTTTACAGAAGCTCGAAATTTAGCGCGGACTTCAATGCGAGATGCTTATAACAGTTTCCACAACGAAATTTTGTCTCGAAACCTGGCAGAAAATCCAGAGATTCTGGGCTATGTGACATATGTTAGCGGCAAGAAACAATCAGTGCCTTCTCTGAGCGATAGCAATGGATATACTATCGAAGACTGTGCTGCCAAAGCAGAGTTACTAACACAGCCTTCCGAAATGCCCTCACTAAAGAAGACGAAGTAAATATTCCGTAATTCGAATCAAGAACAGCTGCCAACATGAGTAACGTAGAAGTAAATATCCTGGGAGTAGTGAAGCAACTTAAATCACTTAATAAAACAAAGTGTCCTGATCCAGACAGTATACCAGTTAGGTTCCTTTCAGAGTATGCTGATGCATTTGCTCCATATTTAACAATCATATACAACCGTTCGCTCGACGAAAGATCCATAACAAAAGACTGGCATCGTTCTTGTGAAACACAACTAGCTCTTTATTCGCATGAAGTGTTGAGTGCTATTGATAAGGGATTTCAAATCGATTCCGTATTTCTGGATTTCCGGAAGGCTTTTGACCACTGTACCACACAAGCGGCTAATAGTGAAATTGCGTGCTTATGGGATATTCTCAGTTATGTATATTTATGACTTCCTGTCAGAGAGGTCACTGTTCGTAGTAATTGGCGAAAAGTCATCGTGTAAAACATAAGTGATTACTGGCGTTCCCCAAGGTAGTGTTATAGGCCCTTCGTCGTTCCTTATCTATATAAACTGTTTGGGGGGGACAATCTGAGCAGCCGTCTTAGCTTGTTTGCAGATGACGCTGTCGTTTATCGACTAGTAAAGTCATCAGAAGATGAAAACAAATTGCAAAACGGTTTAGAAATGATGTCTGAATGGTGCGAAAATTGGCAGTTGACCCTAAATAACGAAACGTGTGAGGTCATCCACATTAGTGCTGCAAGGAATTCGTTAAACTTCGGTTACACAATAAATCAGTCAAATCTAAAAGCCGCAAATTCAACTAAATCCCTAGGAATTACAATCAGGAACAACTTAAATTGGAAGGAACACACAGAAAATGTTGTGGGGAAGGCAACCAAAGACTGTATTTTATTGGCAGGATACTCAGAAAATGTAACACATCTACTAAGGAGAACGCCTACACTACGCTTGTCCGTCCTCTTTTAGAATACTGCTGCGCGGTGTGGGATCCTTACCAGATAGGACTGCGGAGTACATCGAAAAAGTCCAAAGAACGGCAGCACCATTTTGTACTATCGCGAAAAATGGGAAAGAGTGTGTCTGAAATGATACAGGATTTGGGCTGGACATCATTAAAAGAAAGGCGTTTTTCGTTGCAATGGAATCTTCTCACGAAATTCCACCCTCCAACTTTCTCCTCCAAATGCGAGAATATTTTGTTGACGCCGAACTGCATAGGGAGAAACGACCACCATAATAAAATAAGGGAAATCTGAGCTCGCACAGAAAGATATTGGTGTTCGTTTTTTCCCCGCTCTGTTCGAGGTTGGAATAATAGAGAATTATTGTGAAGTGCCAGGCACTTAAATGTAATTTGCAGAGTATCCATGTAGATGAAGATATAAATATAAAAAACTTGCATACTTTTCGTACTTCCATTCTGTTATGTCATATGGGATCATATTCTGGGGTAACTCATCAAACTGAGCAAAAGTTTTTTGCTTGCGAAAGCACGTATTAAGATTCATTCGCGGTGTAAATTCGAGAACATCATGTACAAACCTGTTCAAGGAACTTGGTGTTCTAACTACCGGCCGGCCGAAGTGGCCGAGCGGTTCTAGGCGCTACAGTCTGGAACAGCGCGACCACTACGGTCGTAGGTTCGAATCCTGCTTCGGGTATGGATGTGTGTGATGTCCTTAGGTTAGTTAGGTTTAAGTAGTTCTGAGTTCTGGGGGACTGATGACCTCAGAAGTTAAGTCTCATGGTGCTCATTTGAACCATCTAACTACCGCTTCTCATGATATTTATTCCTTAATGAAATTCGTTGCAAGTAATACGTCTATTTCCAACCAGTAGCTCAATACATAGTGTCAATCCTAGAATAATATCTACATAAAGACCGAAAATCACTTACCTTAGTCCAAAAAGGCGTCCAATATTCGGGAACAAACATTTTCAATAAATTGCCAGCAACCATTAAAAACTTGGTTCCAGATAAACCACGGTTTAAATAGAGCCTGAAAGGCTTTTTGGTAGGCAACTACTCCTCCTGAGATGAATATCTTAAAGGGACTGTTAGACAAGCTTAGGTAAAAATGTCTGTTAGATTTCAGTTTTGACAGCACTTGGTCGCAACAATCAAGATTAGGTATTTTGTGTATGATAACTTTATTAATGGTGCGTAACAATGTTTTATTATGACAGTATATTAATTCTGTAAATATTAGCAGTTTCCGTTTACTGTGATGTATTCACCTATTTTGACAATCACCTGACAAATAAACAAGCTAGTAAGTACTGTAGTCAAATGTTTTTTTTTATGTTATACTTTCTGAAATGTTCCACACCGACGAGAATCACCTAATTTTTGGGTCTATGGAACGAAAACTGAATTTAATATAATATAATCTGTACAACAGCAGAAGAACCTTTGATCTCCATTTCCTTTCAAGAAAGCCAACTTTGAGACAGAAAGGGATGAATCAAGGCTGTTTTAAAACTATGGCAATCTGCCCGTAGTAATAAAATGAATGACAGATAGCAGAAGATTTTCAGATGTAGACTAAAGATGCTTCTCCTTCAATTTTTTCATCAGGGCACGCTACGGATCACTCTGTTAACAAAACCTTTATTTCTTGTAACAGATTATGGACTTCACAATCTGACTTAGACGGACTACGCTACAAATTAGTCCTTCACCACAACCATAGAGTGAAGCTACTATCAAACTCTAAACTTAATAACCGATTTCGAGACAGTTTGCCCATGGTGAAAACCTGAAACTGTGGTCATTTCACTCTTCATGCGTACTGAAAACAAAAGTAAGAGTAGGCTTTCCATTTCCAGCTTCAGTATGCACACAGCCTCAATAGCTAGTTGTCGAAAGCTTTATTACCGATTTGTGAAGCAGTGGTTTTTATTTGCAGTGGAGAGTGTCATCTTTCCTAGACAGTTTTTTGTAACAACGTCAAAATTAGTTATGTTAGCCAGAAATTGCTCCAAAAATAAATGTGCATAGCGTCTACTAGTGCTTAAATTAGTGAAATAAACTTTTATTAGCTGTTTTTGTAAGGAAGTAAAATAATATACCAAAAGCTGACCTTGTAGTGGACAAAAGTATAGGCAAAAATTAAAAAAGTAATAAAAAAGCGGTGATCGCACCAACCTTTTTTCCCCAGAAAGTAGGGGTAAAATATTCCATTATTAAATAATGCTTTGAGAAACAGTAGAAAATTAAAAATAGTGTAATATTTTTTGCCCAGTAACAATTGTTTGAACGTGATATAGGCAAACGGCGCGTTCCAGAAGTAAAAAGGCATCGTCTGGAAAATTAGAACACATAGGAAACTTGAATATGTATCAGCGACATCAGCCGTATACCGTAAGGACTTTGAGCTCATCTGGAGACAAAACATCTTAAGAGTCCACTCACAAAACTTAAGAGTCGAAAGTCGAGAGGTGATAAGTCGTTGCATGAATCAGAAATATAGGCCCCTTATGTAGGAACCACTCGTGCGACGTAAGTTCCCAGTATAAGGGTCAAGTAAATGGATTCTTGATTTTGCGATGCTTCGTTACTGCATCGCGCCATTCGCAATAACTAACTGTAAACTAAAGAAACACGCAAGGAGAAAAATGCGAAAGGAGTACGAATTGTGGCCACTTAAAAATCAGACAAAGTTTCAACGCGCAAATAAAATTGTCTCGTAATAGCAATAAAAACGGTTCATAAAATTCCGTTTGGCCCTCTTCACTTGTCAACTTTTATTTTAAATAATTTCTCAGTAGGATTAAGACCTTACATTGTAAAAGTGCTTCAGTAAATGTTTTGTTATAAAATTTTTTTGCGAAATTCGGTCCTCTATTACGGTTTACCTCCAGCTTTCTTCTTACCTCTCTGATTGTAGCCTTGGCATAAGGCATCTCTTAACTGTTAGGGTTTGCTTTCTTCCCTGCATGACCAGAAAGCTCCGTTTAAGCATGCTCAGACGTTGATTTCGCCATAATAAATAGGATTGAATGACTGGATCACTTTATTGCAGAGTATCGATTATCATCTACGTTCCTGTATGGCCGATGAAGTATAAGCTTATGATGTCACTGGGTTTTGAGCAGGATCTGTTATCTTCATGAGGACGCATCACCAGATGTGGATCATCAAAGGTGGTGGTGTCTCCCACTTTCCCACCTGGTCATTGTCGTATTGCTGAAAACACTGTTGTACTGCAAAGTAAGACACGAAGTACATTCGTGGCATTTCTTGCTATTGCAGTGAGGAAAAAAGATACTCTCTTCATTCGATGGCAACGTATCGCCATCCACTGGACAGAAGGGAAATGTCAGGTAACTGTAGGCCGGAATCAAGACTTACAATACTGCCGCTATGTCAGTGGAAACCTAACTTACTACGCTGCGTAATTTCTGTGTGGTGTACAGGTTTTCTTAAATATTCTAACGATAAGTTGTCTAAGTTCGTTCGTAGAATATTAATATTATACAATATAAACAAACAATATATTGCCCGTGGTGGATAGAGGATTCCATGATTTTAATAACGTAAATTCATTCGAAAATGCAGTAATCGGCAACATGTTTAGGGTGAATTATATTTCGTTAAACTGTTATCACTATTGAACGTTGCTTGTCCATTTCTTATGATTTACAGTAATTGTAATAGTTCCGTATGAATGCTACACGCATAATCTGCAGTACATTCTAGACTGGTCTTCTTACACTGAATCTCGAGATGTAAAGTGAATATCATTGCAAACTGCGTTAGACTTACCACTTAAGCTGTTCATTCAATTTAGTGGCACATTTCATTGCTTGACACGTCGCACTAGTATTTAAGTACAATCGATACGTTTGGGGGAAGTCACGAAAAGGTGTTTCACTTAGAGAAAAACGCACTTATTTACCACTTGTTTAAGTAATTACTTATTTTTGCTACCTTGGTTTAGAATTATTAGCCTATTGGTTAGCAGTACTCACGAAGATGGTGTTGTGCGTTCAGTAACTATTCAGGGTGGTTCTTGCGGTATTCCAGACAGCGACAGCGACAGTGTCTGTCCTTTGGACCCAGAGTGCAGAATTTCTACACCTACAACACATCCGTTTCTAGTTTCGCAGGCAATGATGCGCAAACGTGGAGACTATTATCTGCAGCGTCCATCTTATGTGGTTCTTCATGTGTGGTCCACACTGATTTACGTGTTATTTCTATGTAGTATACTCACGTTAATCAAAAGAGCCTCATTTTTCGAATGGTATTTGTAGCTCAGCAGGCTTGTCTGTTATTAAAGACCAGTTCCAATGCAACTCAATGCTATGTTGCACCTCTCTTAGATTACGAATACCACTCTAAAGCGAAACTCTCCCGGTGAATATGTGCGTCACTCCAACGTAACTTGAGCGTACTTTGGTCCTGATGTGACATGGGTAGCAGTTAGATCTGCCGCCTGTATTGGAAACGAACAGCTTACACAAGAACTATCACGTAATTTTCATCGATATTGAAAGTAACTTTCATTCCAGCTTCATTTTGACTTTACATATCAAACTTTGCTATTAATAATCCAGTGGAGCATATACTGCAACCAGGGCGCGGACTATACACATGAAGCATCGGCACTAACTGTAAATCGTATAAAGAAATGCTCGAATGCAGTTACAGTTCATCGGAATAAAGTTCATACAGCCCGTGTCACTGGTTGGTGCCTCTTCAGTACAATAATACAATTTCAGTATGAATAAAATAAATAACCGAATCGGGTCAGATACAGCAAACTGACATTTTACCACCAAATAATGCTGCATATACCGAGGAGTACCGCTCTGAAAGCTATGCACAAATGGTAATCTACAGGCCGCCGCACAGATTGTTCAGGTGGCAACTATAGTGTGGACTGTCTGTGTTGTAAACCATCCTCATTTTATCGTCACAACGCCCGAATTCCTCTGATGACAACGGCATAATCATTACGCGAAATGAGACTATGCAGCAAGCAATATCTTTGTTTACTTACATTGTAGTGCACGCTTTCGGAGTGTTGAGAGTATGCCTCTTCGTGATGTACAATGCCTCTATTGCAACATTTGCCACTGGAATGGGTTGAGAAATTCCACACCACTTTTTTTAAACGTTCTCGCCTCATTTCCTAATACTGTGTGGCAAGGCTAGCAGATCTATGAAGAATAATCAGGACTGAATCGGACAAGAATTCTACAAGGAACTTCATTTGTGAAACAGCTATGCTTCCTTTGAATTCTTGTAATGAATCTTCATGGCACCTACCACCTCATATCAAGATATACACTACTGGCCATTAAAACTGGTACACCAAGAACAAATGCAGATGATAAACGGGTATTCATTGGACAAATATATTATACTAGAACTGACATGTGATTACATTTTCACGCAATTTGTGTGCATAGATCCTGAGAAATCAGTACCCAGAGCAAACACCTCTGGCCGTAATAAAGGCCTTGATATGCTTGGGCATTGAGTCAAACAGAGCTTGGATGGCGTGTACAGGTACAGCTGCCCATGCAGATTCAACACGATACCACAGTTCATCAAGAGTAGTCACTGGCGTATTGTGACGAGCCAGTTGCTCGGCCACCATTGACCAGACGTTTTCAATTGGTGAGAGATCTGGAGAATGTGCTGGCCAGGGCAGCAGTCGAACATTTTCTGTACCCAGAAAGGCCCGTACAGGACCTGCAACACGCGGTCGTGCATTATCCTGCCGAAATGTAGGGTTTCGCAGGGATAGAATGAAGGGTAGAGCCACGGGTCGTAACACATCTGAAATGTAACGTCCACTGTTCAAAGTGCCGTCAATGCGAACAAGAGGTGACCGAGACGTGTAACCAATGGCACCCCATATCATCACACCGGCTGATACGCCAGTATGGCGATGACGAATACACGCTTCCAACGTGCGTTCACCGCGATGTCGCCAAACACGGATGCGACCATCATGATGCTGTCAACAGAAGCTGGATTCATCCGAAAATATGACGTTTTGCCATTCGTGCACCCAGGTTCGTCGTTGAGTACACCATCGCAGGCGCTCCTGTCTGTGATGCAGCGTCAAGGGTAACCGCAGCCATGGTCTCCGAGCTGATAGTCCATGCTGCTGCGAACGTCGTCGAACTGTTCGTGCAGATGGTTGTTCTCTTGCAAACGTCCCCATCTGTTGACTCAGGGATCGAGACGTGGCTGCACGATCCGTTACAGCCATGCGGATAAGATGCCTGTCATCTTGACTGCTGGTGATACAAGGCCGTTTGTATCCAGCACGGCGTTCCGTATTACCCCCCTGAACCCACCGATTCCATATTCTGCTAACATTCATTGGATCTCGACCAACGCGAGCAGCAATGTCGCGATACGACAAACCACAATCGCTATAGGCTACAATCCGACCTCTATCAAAGTCATCAGAAACGTGATGGTACGCATTTCTCCTCCTTACACGAGGCATCACAACAACGTTTCACCAGGCAACGCCGATCAACTGCTGTTTGTGTATGAGAAATCTGTTGGAAACTTTCCTCAAGTCAGCACGTTGTACGTGTCGCCAACGATGCCAACCTTGTGTGAATGCTCTGAAAAGCTAATCATTTGCATATCACAGCATCATCTTCCTGTCGGCTAAATTTCGCGTCTGTAGCACGTCATCTTCATGGTGTAGCAATTTTAATGGCCAGTAGTGTATGTTGTTATTTCACTTTGAAGGAAGACGTTCTACTAGAGTAGTGCCAATAGAATGCTTCACATAGTCGATACAAATTTGCGAGACACACTTACTCATTTCAGTGGATATGTGCCGTCCAATAAGCACGCTGCCCTGATGCAAGAGAATGGGGACGTCTGGAAACAGAAGTTTTTGCTTTGTTTTGTGGGAAGAAACAGGAGAATAAAGCACATGGTATCAAATAGAAGTGGCCTCAATACAATTGTCAGTCTCCACTAATCTCATTTTACTCTGAGATTCTTAAGAAGCGGTAAAATAGGTTTCATTATATTTCTCCAATAATCCCCCAAACAGTTTTTAACATTTTCATCTCAATCGTGTCTCATGTTAGCCATTCCAGACGTTAAATTTGGCTTTCTTTTTCGGCCATCGTACTAGAAGGCTGGCGGTAATGAGTCTTCTGCAAATACTGGAGGTACAAATAGATACTCCATACTCTTCCAAGTGATTCTTACCTTGATTTGTAGCACGTCTGTTGATTGCGCGATTTGGACAAATTTTGCGTTGAATTCGTGGACTCAACTTTCTCTTTCCTCTTTATGTTCCTTGTCAAGTAGAACGATAGTCATGCCTGTTAACTGCCTAACTTACTCGGTTTACTGACTTCTGATAAATTTTTAGTTTTACACACGTTTTTATTTAACATTTACAACAGGAAGTTTGTAAGCGAAATGCGACTTTTTCCACACACAATCTCAGAAATCTAAAAGAAAACAAAGAGGAGTTATTGAGAATCTGCTCACGAGACACGATAAACAACTGATCGAGCATTCAGTTTCATCAACCCAGTTTCATAGACAGAAATAATAAATTCATCGAAGTAATGAAGTTCAAATATGTAATAAATATTTCAGATGGCAAAACGTGTGTAATGCCTTAAGAATATTTTCTCATTGAGTCTACAAAAATTCTCATCTGTTGATGTATGTGACGATAAAATAGTAATAAAACAATAGTTAAGTGCACCTGCTGTAAGAGGTGACATAACCTTCCCGGTACGTTGTCATCGTTAAGATCGGCGTCAGTAGGTAGAGAGCTAAGTTTTATAGGCGGAGTGGAATCTTGTCTTTGTCTAATCATATACATTTACATTTTCGAAACGAAAATCCATTTGTTTCAAAATTTGAATTTAAATAAATCGTAAAAAAATCATGTCAAATTACTGTAAATAATACAAGTATTAAATCGGTCTAAGCGGTTTTTCCATTCACTAAGCTAGACATATGAATAGGCAAAAATAATATTGCATCCCACCTCCAAAACCTTCACTTCTACGTATTGTTGCCTATACTTAAAAGCCCGATGCGAGAGCTGACTTGTCGCCCACAGGCGAGGCAAATGTGAGTGAGTGTCCCCAGCAGGAGAGTTAGCCATAAGCTCATGTTTGCGCCGTCGTTTTGCAGCTAAGTTGTTTAGCCATACTTGGTCATGCGTCTTGCTTTCATCTGCAGTTTCCTCCATTTGCTGCGATAGTCAGCGAGTTGCTCCCACTTGTCACTGCCAATATTAAATGCTTTCATATCACGCTTGACGCAATCCCTAAAGCGTAGTGAAGGTCTTCAACGAGGTCTCTTTGCTTCTGCTATTTCACTGAGTAATGTGCGCCTGAGCAGACGTGAGTAGTCCGTCCATAAGATGCAGGTATCCTAACCACCGCAGGAGACGTTGCTTGAGCGTGGCAGTGATACTCTGTTGTTCTGCAGTTTTCAGAACCGTATCATTTGTCACATGATCCTTCCATGATATTCCCAAGATGCTCCGTAAGCACGCAGGTAAAGGCGTTGAGCTTTCGTTCCTGTTTGGCATACGACTTCAGTCTCCGCTCCATACAAGAGAGTACTCAACACACATGATTGATACACAAGCATTTTTGTTGACAATGTAAAATGTTTGTTGTCCCATGCTCGTGTGCGGAACTTTCAAAAAGTGCTGGCATCCTTTCCTATTCTTGAATTTGTCTCGTCATCCAGGGAGAGATCTTCTTTCGTTATTGAACCAAGATAGCAGAATTTATCGACTACCTTCCACAAGGAACCGTCCAGTTTGATGACAGGCGGATCTTACGTTTATAGACATGGAGAAGAGCTTGCATGCAGTAGAGAATTTATCCACAAGCTCTTGCAGATCGTCTTGAGTATGCGCTACAAATGCAGCATCGTCAGCAAATAAGACTATTTACAAACAAATCTTCTCGAAAGCGCTTGGATCTGAGTAGAGAAATGTTGTAGAGCTTCCCATCAGCTCTGGTATACAGATGAATGTCTAGGTTAGTTTCGCCAAAAGCGACTTTGAGGAGCGCTGAGAAAAAAATATTGAACAGAGTGGGAGCCACTGCGCAGCCTTGACGAGAACCCTCTTTTCACAGCGAAAGGGTCAGATGTTATTCCGTCGAAGACCACAGCACCTTCCATATCTTCGTGAACAGCCTTGATCGTCTTTAAAAGCTTTGGAGGACACCCTATCTTCGAAAGTACCGCATACAGTACTTCTCTGCTAACTCTGTCGAAAGCCTTGTTTAGGTCGGTAAAGGCAATGAACAGAGGGGTTTTCTGCTCGCGGCAATTTTCCTGAATTTGCCGGAGTGTGAAGATCATATCAACTGTAGATGGTTGGGGACGAAACCCACATTGTTCCTCAGGGTATATGCTCTCGACAAGCTTCTGAAGTCTGCCCAACACTACACGGGCAAATGTTTTTCCAGGTATACTCAGAAGTGAAATTCCACGGTGACAGTTGCAATTGCCGTGATCACCTTTACCTGTGTGTAAGTAACGATACTGGCATCGTGCATGTCTTGCGGCACAGTACCCTCAGCCCAACATTTCAGTAAGAGGTTGAAAAACAGTGGAAAAAATGGCTTAAGTTTTACAATTTCTGTGGAGGTGTTGTCTTTGCCAGGGCACTTCCCACATTTGAGCTGTGCAATTGTTCTTTGTAGCTCCTCCATAGGAGGCGTGGCATCCAAGTCATGGTGAGGTGTCATCTGACAAGGGAACCTCCCCATCGCACCCCCCTCAGATTTAGTTATAAGTTGGCACAGTGGATAGGCCTTGACAAACTGAACACAGATCAATTGAGAAAACAGGAAGTAGTTGTGTGGAACTGTGAAAAAATAAGCAAAATATACAAATCGAGTAGTCCATCGGCCACATAGGCAACATCATGGAGACTGGCAGCCCAGGAGCGCCGTGGTCCCGTGGTAGCGTGAGTAGTTGCAGTAGGAGAGGTCCTTGGTTCAAGTCTTCCCTAGAGCGAAAATTTTACTTTATTTATTTTTGCATAGTTATTATCTGTCCGTTCGTTCATTGACGTCTCTGTTCACTGTAATAAGTTTAGTGTCTGTGTTTTGCGATTGCATCGCAAAACCGTGCGATTAGTAGACGAAAGGACGTGCCTCTCCAATGGGAACCGAAAACATTTGATCGCAAGGTCATAGGTCAACCGATTCCTCCACAGGAAAACACATCTGATATATTTTATACGACACTGGTGACGGCATGTGCGTTACATGACAGGAATATGTTGTCGACCAACCTAATTTGTACACTTGGCGAATGGGTAAAGAGATTCTTCTACCTTGCCCGATTTACGTTTTCTTGTGAATGTGATAATCACTCCCAAAAAAAGTGATGGAAACATAAGAGTTAGTCACATATACTGAAAATAAAAAATTAAACTTTTCACTTTTTTTTTTTTTTATTAAAACATTTATTAAAAAAAACAATGTTACACATTCCAAATACATACTAAGTTATACATACATGAAGTTATTTAAACAAAACAGTTTGATCATTTCAATTATGCTGACGTTAAGGAAAGACAACAGAACATTGTGTTACTGACTAAATTACCAGAAAGAATTACGTTAAGAAAAAAAAATTTTTTTTAAGGCATTTAAACTTCAACCTGAAGAAGTAAAATCTGCACTTTGAATTACATGAGCTGCAATCTTTACAGAAGCATAATTTCTTTATGATGGATATCAACAAGTTCGTGGGATAATTTTAAATATAAAACAATTTAATAATCATATTAGGCAATTTCTGAAATACTTGAGAATGGCGGAAAGGAGATATATATTACATTTATCAGATAGAATCTCATGGTTTTAACCAATCGATAAGGACATTTCTATAAAAACTGTCTATTTCCAAATTTCTAGTATAACCAATAATGCACCTTCAAGGTATTGTGTTTTGACACTATTAGACACACATCTCAATGTCACATAAGTTCTGTACATTAGCTTATAAGTTTCAAACACTACGCTCTGAAGTAGAAAAGCACACATCATAAATATACTGTAAAATCGTAAATAGTATCCTTAAGGTAACTACAATACATCATTGTCAACACAGCCTTCTTTTTTATATTAACCAATGCCCATTCTTTCAAATACAATTTTTAACATATTGCCGAACTTTTTCTTGTGATTCGAATAGCTTCTAATTTTGTGGAACTCACACAGCATGTATACCTTGAACTCTATGAGGCTATCGGATCCTAATTTGTTAAGGACGTAGTTAATAAAGTTTCCCAGCAACCAGTACACAGCGTTATTTTTTGCATCTGGGAAATAGCGTGCTTCAGGCCTGTGTATCAATGACAGCGATACATACTCAGGGGATGTTCTTGTAATCAGAGCTATTTGCTCCCGGATCCACTTCCAACTATTCATGTGACCACTGCAAGTATATCTATGAATTACTGTGTCAACTAGATGGCATTGTTGACATAAATTTGTTTCACAGAGTCCGATTGCATGCAGTCTTTCATTGGTGCAAACTATGTTGTTAACCGTCTTGTACCATGACGTTTTTATATTAGACGTGAGCACATTAGAACTAATGTTCTTCCAAATCTCAGTCCACTCAATGTTTGGAAATTGTCGTTATATTTTGTTCCTTCCTTCGCTTTTCTTTCGTTCCCGCATTATGGCTCTCGATGTTAAGTGTCGGGACTGCCTGAGTTCGACACTGACATAACTAAACTCAACATAGAAAATCCTCACGTGCTGTAAGCGACTGTTGATATTCTGCACGTCAATCGGGGGAAGCAGGCTTGGAGGTTTAATGATCTCGAAAAGTTGGCTGGTTATGCTTTCTCGCGAGTCTCTTATTAAATTAACTTGCCTTTTGATAGAAAGAGCAGAGGCTTTATCCGTTATATCAGTTAATCCTAGTCCACCATTTTTAGGATCTAAAGTGGCTACTTTAGCAGGTACTCTGAACACTTCACCTCTCCACAAAAAGTTGGTGATTTTAGACATTATTCTCCTCGCTATCATTCTCGGTATTGGAAACAGCTGGGCAGTATAATAAGCCTTAGCAAGGATGCATGAGTTGATATACTGTGTTCTTTGAACTTGGTTCATATAACGAGCTAAATTCTCTACAATGGCTCCTTGCACTTTATCTGCTGCAACTTTCCAATTTAAAGCCGTCATTTTCATAGGGCATGCTGTCAGGGTGATCCCAAGTGTTTTATGTTGTGGGACTAATTTTGCCCACTCGACGTTTATATTATCAAAACCTCTGAGATTTAACATCTTACTTTTTTTTTCGTTTGCATTGGCTCCAGATGCTCTACAGTACGAATCAATCACTGTTGCTAGCGTGGTTACCTCATCATTGTTCCTTATAATGACCCCTATATCGTCAGCATAGGCTCTTATAACGGTTTTATTTCCTGATAATGTTAAGCCTTTTAATCTAGCATGGACATGGCGGAGGAAAGGTTCCAGCGAAATGGCGAAGAGCGACATGGACAGAGGACTTCCTTGAGGAACACCTCGTTGTATTTGCATCGGCCTGGATTGTTGACAATTCACCGCTATTTTAGCATTTATTCCAGTTGCTATGTTCTTAATCAACTGTATGACCCTATCGTTGAAACCTATTTTCTTCAATGTCTGTAGAAGATATTCATGATTTACTACATCGAACGCTTTATAAAAATCTAAAAACAATAAAGCACACTTTATGTTTGTTACCGAAGATATAGCAATGATATCCCTGAATTCCGCTAGATCTTGAAAAATGGTTCTGCCTTGCGCACAGTTCTGATGTTGACTAATAATTTTATCTGTAAGGCATGAAATTCTCTTGTTTATTATTCTAGCTATTAATTTATAATCAGAATTCAGCAGTGAAATTGGACGAAAATTATTTAAATCTTTTTTTCCATTATTTTTGGGCACCAGAACAATTTTACTCTCCTTAAACTCAGCCGGAATCATTTTACCCTGAATAACCTCATTTACAATGTCCGTGATTTTCGCACCTACTATTGGCCAGTAACGGATGTAAAACTCTGCTGGCAGACCATCCGGTCCTGGGGATTTTTTTGGTGGTGAGGCGCACAGAGTCTCATACACGTCTTCTTCACTGACAACCTCTAGAAAATTTTCGTTGTCATCTTCTGTCAGCTGTGGGGCTAGGATGTCAAGGAATTCTTCCAAGGCAGCATCACTACTTTGATGTACAGAATATAGCTCGCAATAGTAGCGATAAATCTCGTTCATGATATCGTGCTGGGTTCTGAGAGTCGTACCGTGTTTTGTTCGAATTTCATCAATAAAAGTCCTTCTCCCGTTTTTCGTATGCCTCACTAAATGATATAGGGAAGTAATTTCATCTTCTGACACCGAATTTGCCTTCGATTTTATTTTCAACCCTTCCATTTGACTTCTCTTGATATTAAGTAACTTGGCTTTGACTTTTTTGATGTCTGCTATCCGAAGTGAGGAACCTGCGGAGACTTGATCATATAGATCTCTCAAAACGGAATAGTAATACTCTATAGCATTTCATTTCCCTTGCGCTCTGGGCACTGTATTGAATAAGAACTTTCTTCAACTTTGGCTTTGCCATTTTAACCCACCAGTCAATAGCAGTGGCATATCTACTACTGGCTCGCAGGCATATTGCCCATGTTTCTTTAATCAGATCTTCTAAATCATGATTTACTAACAAGGAAGTGTTCAAATTCCACTGATTCTTGAATCGGTGAACTGGCTGTCTTTTTAGATTTATGCAAGCTAAGACACTTGAATGGTCTGAAAAGTACGTAGGAATGGTTTCTACTTTTGTCACGGAAGTTTCAAGATTTTTAGAAATATATAGTCTATCAATCCTGCTACGTGATGTTGCCGTGACATAAGTGAACTCAACAGTGGAGGGGTATTTGATTTCCCATATATCTTTTAATTCTAAACCAGTAACTAGTAGTTTTAATTCACTTGAGAAATTAAAATTAGGTAACTGATCTTTTCGATTTAAAACACAATTAAAATCACCTCCTAGTAATAACTGTCTTGGCGATTTCCTTAACAAGTATATCAGGTCATCTTTGAAGAAACGTGCCCTGTCAGCTCGATGAGAACTTCCTGAAGGGGCGTACAAGTTGATGATAGTCACATCATAGATATTTAGTCCTATTCCCCTTCCGGATTCCAGTCGTTCCACCTCGCTTACTGTAATCCCTTCCCTCACCAAAATAGCTGTTCCAGCACTTGTTTCGGGAGACACATTTATGTAACTGACAAAGCCGGGAATTACCAAGTCCGAAACTAGAACTTCTTGTAATAGGGCAATATCCGTCGCGGATTCGTACAGAAATTCCTTAAGGGCCGATAATTTCAAACCGGTCGTGATTTTATTTATGTTTATAGTGGTGACAGAATAAGATTGCGTCATTGTGTTTTCACTATGTAGTTGTTTTGATGAACTAATTTAGTTTCCTTTGGTTCAGGGTTCAGCTAAGCTGTAACAGTTTTCTCGGAAGGCTGAACATGGAATAACACTTCCATCTGTTTATTAGTTACTGTCCCGTTTTTTTCTGCTTCTGATGTTTTCTCTTGTAACGCAAGCAGAATGATTTCCTGGTAAACTTTCTGATTTTTCCTCCAGTGATTCGTGTACGACCGTTTCGGACTGAACATTCTTTGGGCTTGGGTCGCCCCTACCGGATTTTCCCTTCCCTTGGTTACGAGCTACATTCTCATTTGGTTGCGTCGGTATTTTACTTCGCGGCTTATCTGGAGCAGCAGCAGACGCTTTCGCAATTTCTGTTGCCGGCGCCTGCCCTGAGGTGTTGACCGTGATTTCAGTTTGGCCACCACTTCCTCGTTCTTTATGAATTTCACTCACTTTCTGATCGAGGGAAACAAATGGAGACTGCAGTTTTGCAACCTCTCCCTGAATTTGTTTATTATCAGATAGATTCTGATCTTTGCAATCGCCTACTGCACCTGTTGTTTCTTGCAAATTAATGCTGTTTACACCCCCTTCATTTTCTGGTACCGTATGTGTATTATCTTTCTGTTCATCAGTTTCTATTCGCATTTTGCCTTCAGGTTCCTCTGCCTCCTCATCGCACTGTTTTTGCTTGCGTAGTGAGGGAGTGGGACAAGACAGCTCGTCCTCTGAACAACTATCAGTTATCTCCAGAGGTCGTTTTTTCGGTTGCGTTTCAGTTTCACGAGTAGTGGCAACAGGGTTTCCTTTTGTTGTTAACGGGGTAAATTGACTGTTATCGTGAAGGAACACATCAGTTTGGCCTGCTGCGTTAACATCCTCAACCAGTTGTTCCGGGCTATTCTTTGGTAACAGATCATTTAAGGTAAGCTTCTGACGCTGTATCAAATTACTTTTAAGAACAACAGTTCGCCGCGGACATTCCTGTCTGAAGTGGCCGGTTTCGTTACATATATGACATGTAGCTTCCTGACCTGTATAAACAATTTGTGCCTTATACCCACAAACAGTTATGTGGGACGGAATATTCGTCTTAACGTCCATCTCTACACTGCGGACACCGTTAAAACACTGCAGTTTAAAGCGAGGCGACCATCTTTCATTTGCAATTGATTTAACGTCTCCGTAGTTTGAAAGAGCTTCCTTAATCTTATCATTTTCAATTTCAATGGGAAGATTCAAGACACGAACTGTTTTGTAATGAATGTCCGCTCTATAGATGGAAACCTTACTTTTATAACCATTTCTATGCACAAAATCTACTTCATAGCCCCACTTTCGTAACACTTTATCAACAGTCGAAGCACTGATTAACTTGACAAAAACACAGTATTTTTCCTGATCCAGTTGCCAGGTATGAACGGTTTCAGAATTTAATCCAATTACCTGTGTAATCCAGTCATCTATTTCCAGGGATGTCGGCTGAACAGGACGGGATTCCTTGTCAAACGCAAATACCAGAGTATTCTTCCTGAGGTTTGTAGCCATGGTTAATTCAGCGAAGCAATTTCGGTTAAACAACCGAAATTCCACGTAGCAGCAGCAAGACCAGAAAGAGCGATCAGATCACAAGGAACAGGAACGAACACGGAGATTAACGGACGGACAGCACTCGGCGAAGCACAAGTACAGCGATGTAAACACTGAAGCGCAGCGCAACAGTTAACAGCGGCCACTCGCGAGCGCGGCTGAAACGGAACTATTTCACTCGATGGAAGATTTGAACCAAGGTCCTTTCGTTCCGCAGCTACTCACGCTACCACGAGACCACGACGCTCCTGCGCTTCCAGTGTCCTTGATGTTGCCTATCTTCCATGAACTACTCAGTTTGTATATTTTGCTTATTTTTTCACAGTTCCACACAACTTCTTCCTGTTTTCTCAATTGATCTGTGTTCAGTTTATCAAGGCCTATCCACTGTGCCAACTTATAACTAAATCTGAGGGGGGTGCGATGGGGAGGTTCCCTTGTGAGGAGCATCATCCGTTGCGTTTGGACTACTGTTGATGGGATGTGAGTAGAGGCTGGAGTAATGTTCTACCCAGCGGTGCAATTGACGATTTCGATCTGTGATGACTTTTCCTCTATTTCCTTGAGTGGTACTCTCTTCTTTAGAATGGGTCCAATGGCCCGTTTAATGCCCGGGTACACACCACCAATGTCGCCAGCATTGAAACACTTCTGTATGCCAGTGCAAAGTTGCCCCCAATAGGAATTGATGCAGTTGCGGACAGTGCGTTGAACAGCTGCCTTTGCTTTGCTTAGCTCCCTGCGTGTAGAATTGCATGGTTCTTATGCCAGATGACAGTGGCCTGACCTTTAGCTTCAAGGATAGGTTTCTGAGCATCTACGTTCTCGATGAACCAATCCTGGGATCTTGCTTCCATATTACCGAACACATTTACAGCCGTAACGGTAAGAAGCGATTTTATCTTCTGCCAGTCTTCAGAAATATGAGCGGCTGGGTCCCAGGGAGCCATCTCTTTTCGTATCTCGCCACTAAATACTTACACTGCAGCAGTGTTTCTTGTTTGGCAAAGATTAATTTTTGTTTTGCGAGCTGTTCTGGCAGAGTGGAACTTTTTAATCACAAAGCGCACTTTTGCATGATCCGTGCCACAGTCTGCACTAAGGAAAGAACGTGTATGAAGAAAGTAACGCAGATTTTTCCTTTTAATTAGAATAAGATGTAATTGTTGCCAATGTTTTGAGCGGGATCTCAGAAGCCATTATGGGCTAAGTACACTTGTTTGATTCGAATCAGTTTTGTACTGTCATCTACCACATCTTCGATTCCAGTCAAGTTGATTCTCCTTGCTGTTATAATTTTCAGTTACATCGGTGTATGTAACGGTGATTACATTAGGTACAATGGCGAAACACCGCCAATATGAACACAAATTGCTGATTGTAACAGTCGATGTTAGCGACTATATTACACTAAAGCGCCAAAGAAACTGGAATAAGCATACGTATTCAATTACAGAGATATGTAAACAGGCAGCCGGTCGCTGTGGCCGAGCGGTTCTAGGCGCTTCTGTCCGGAACCGCGCTGCTGCTACGGTCGCAGGTTCGAATCCTGCCTCGAGCATGGATGTGTGTGATGTCCTTAGGTTAGTTAGGTTTAAGTAGTTCTAAGTCTAGGGGACTGATGACTTCAGATGTTAAGTCCCATAGTGCTCAGAGCCATTTGATTTGTAAACAGGCAGAAAACGGCTCTGCGGTCGGCAACGCCTATATAAAGCAAGTGTCTGGCGCAGTTGTTAGATCGGTTACTGCTGCTAGAACGGGAGGTTATCAATATTTAAGCGAGTTTGAACGTGGTGTTATAGTCGGCACACGGGCAATGGGACACAGCATTTCCGAGGTAGCGATGAAGTGGGGACCACTTCACGAGTCTGAATATCAGGAATCCGGTAAAACATCAAATCTCTAACATCGCTGCGGCCGGGAAAAGATCATGCAAGAACAGAACCAACGACGACTGAAGGGAATCGTTCAGCGTGACGGAAGTGCAACCCTTCCCCAAATTGCTGCAGATTTCAATGCTGGGTCATTAACAAGTGTCAGCGAGCGAACTATTCAATGAAACATCATCGATATGGGCTTTCGGAGCCGAAGGCCCACTCGTGGACCCTTGATGACTGCACGACACGAAGCTTTACCCCTCGCGTGGACCCATGAACACCGACATTGGACTCCTGATGACTGGAAACATCTTGCCTGGTCGGACGAGTCTCGTTTGAAATTGCATCGAGCGGATGAACGTGTACGGGTATGGAGACAATCTCATGAATCCATGGACCCTGCATGTCAGCAGGGGACTGTTAAAGCTGGTGAAGGCTCTGTAATGGTGTGGGGCGTGTGCAGTTGGAGTGATGTGGGACCCCTGGTACGTATAGCAACGACTCTGACTGGTGTCTGATCACCTACATCGATTCATGTCCATTGTGCACTCCGACGGACTTGGGCCATTCCAGCAGGACAATGCGACACCCCTCACATTCAGAATTGCTACATATTGGCTCCAGGAACACTCTTCTGAGTTTAAACACTTCCGCTGGCCACCAAACTCCACATACATGAACATTATTTAGCATACCTGGGATGCCTTACAACGTGCTGTTCAGAAGAGATCTCCACCTCCTTGTACTCTTACGGATTTATGGACAGCCCTGCAGGTTTCATGGTGTCGGTTGTCTCCAGCACTACTTCAGACATCAGTCGAGTTCATGCCACGTCGTGTTGCGGCACTTCTGCGTGCTCCTGGGGGCCCTACACGATATTACGCAGGTGTACCAGTTTCTTTGGCTTTTTATTTTGCCGAATATGGTTCTTGCAGTTAATATTCTTATCTGAAAATAAGGGATCTCGCTCCACTTGCTACTTTGTCATTGCGTTATAGGGGGTCTAAGCGTATCGAATTTCGAGCACTGAGATAAATCATTAGCTATAAATTTGCGCTTATAGGATGGAAGATTGTATACTTCTTAAGCTGTTGTAGGATACAAGATTGCAGCAAAGGTTGGAAGCTAGGGTGGAAAGAGGTGACAGGCTGAAACGAAGATTTTGTTAAAACATTTTTACCAACTTAAGAGTTATGTTTCTATTTGTAATTTCTTGCAGGCCAGGGGAGAAACAAAGTCCACCTGTTGAAGTGAAGACGGAAGTAGTTGACGACGAGCCAGAGGAAATAGAGGAAGAAATTGAGGACGTCGAAGACGTAGAGGACGTGGACGACGAAGAGGAATTGGTCGAAGACGAAGAGGAAGCGATAGCTGAGGACGAAGACGACGAGGAGGCGGAATCTCTGGGTGAGAGGTAAGTGCTAACGTTAGAGCTCTTTTTAACGACTGGATCAGAAAGTTTGATATTACTGCCTCCGGCACGTCTGGAAAACAAAATTCCGTTTGTCACCCTGTGAAATGCCTAATTTTGTTTCCAGTAGATGCTAGTCCATTCTAGATGAATAAATGAGTGTTTCAGTCGGTGGCATTGACTAAAAAATATCTAGGATAGGAATAAAGAAGAATTTTTTAAAAACGCACTGATTAGTTTTTTCAGGGACATTAGGATTTATAACAAGACACTGCAGTATGCATAAATAGAATAATAGCAGTCATCAGATAATGCCATTAATTTATTACTTCAGAACGAAGAACTTGTCTGCATCCTACTCTCATAAAAGTAAACAAACTTCACATGAACACTTCAGATATTTTTCTATGGTGTTAAGATCTGTAATGGGATCCATGCAGCATTATGAGACCAAATCAGTAGCTGTCTGATAAAAGAACCAGCGCGAATCTGACACGCAAACCGCCGACGTGGCGTCACAACCAAAGATTTGTATCAAGCTGGGAGCCATACGGCATTCATTTGACGTGGTCTTTGAAATACCGCTGACACGACGTATATGCACCACAGACAAATCTATCCAATTTTTTTGATCATGTAAGCTAAGGTAATACGTGTTATCTTAAACATCTGCACTGCGTATGCCATTTGAAGAGCACAGACCTGCGGGAGAGGGAATTCTAGCGCCGCTCGGACGGTGCGTGTGAGTTGTTTGTTGCGTAGACATACGTCACTATATGCATCCGTAAAACATAGGAGCGCGTGTACTGCTTACTCTCGTGTAACTCCCATGCATGTCACATCGCAATGCAAATGAGCCACTCCCACTCTGCTTTTATACGGGTAAACTACACGGAGGTATCTTCAGCCCACTAATAATTCACAAGGATCGGCATTTTTACGGCTGACAGTCTGTTGTACATCTGTTGCCTCTGTATTCACAATTCTAAGAATTCCTTTCGTAGTCTACGTCTTATGACGACACGTGGAACGTGTGTCGGAAAGATAGATTGAACTCTCGAGGAGCTGGAGTGTTTATAATGAGAAGCAGAAACATTGGGTCCTGCGAACGAATTTGAGGATAGAGAAACGGGGGCCGATGGTCATATATCAGTAATCGAATGTTGCTAGCGACCAGAAGATTTACGCAATCACTTTGAGTTACTCAGAGACGCCTAAATTCGATAAGAGTACGTGGCGAGTTTATCCTGCCCAGTATCAGCTGGGAAAACTACGCATACTTTACCGGCGGTAAGGACAAATAGTCATGCGAAATAACACTGAAGAGGTTGTCTAGCAATAGCCCATAACAAGTAGTCCGACAATCTACAGGTGAAAGAATTATTGTAGCCCACCTGACTACAAACAAAAGCCCACCTGACTACAAACAAACGTTATCTTATCGAGTGTGTCATCGATGAGAGAGCGATTAGTGACAAAAATGGACAGGAATTATGGTCGCCAGAGGCAAAAAGGTTACCAAGAAATCTAGGGAAGTATTTCTCTTTGGATGAACTGATTGTCAGTATCAACTTACTTAAAAGATGAACAGAGAACATTCACTTCACACTAGACAAACGTAGAAAAAATTCTGGTTAAATCTGAAAAATGTTGTAAACAAAACACAGAGAAGACACTACCTGATTATACGAGAAGTGGTAAATATCTTACGCACGTCATACCGGGTAAATATTTAGAGGTAGGCTAATGCTAAGAAGCGATCTGAAATGGGATGACCGCGTGAAATCAGTATTACGGAAGGCAAATGGAAGATTCAGGTTTGTTTGAGGGTTGTGGCCAAGACTCTTGAGTGCGTATAGGAAACTGCATGCAAAAGTTGACTGTGACAAATTCTTATGCATTTGGAGTCCTTATCAAGTAGGAATGCTAAGAGACCTCGAACGCGTGCGGTGACGCAACAGGACAGAATAGTGCAACAGAAGTGCCGGGAAACTTAAATGGGAATCTTTGGAACGACGGCGACGTTAAGACTATTCGAAGACGACATTGCGACCATTTTGCTGCCACCATTGTTCAGGGTGTTATGGAAAAGAACTCTCTAGTTTTAAGTATAAATTAAATGGGGAAATTAATGTAAAATTACATCAATGAATACATATCATGAAAGAGAATTCCTTCAATTTTTGTTTGATGTTAGTAGACGTCCGCGTGGGATCCATTTGTTGCTCTACACACGTCGAGCCGATATTCCACTTCTCGCCACCCGTTCACCAACATTTCAGGTGTAACTGTCCCAACCGCCGCGACGATTCTTTCCTGTAATCCTGTAAATGATTGATCTCTCTGATCGTTTCACTGTGCTCATCATTTTTTATGTGGTCCCAAAAGTCTGGGCTTCGTGGTGGCCAATTTGTAGGCGCGCAACTCAAGTCTTTCGTGCACGTCATACACAGCACCTTTAGGCACTCCTAAATGTAGACTACGTCTGGTCAATGAATTCTTCGGGCTCCGAACACACGAAACACGGATCTGTTCAAAATCATCTTCATAAGTTCTCGGTCTACCTGGTGGTTCTGCTTGTAAAACACCACCGGTTTCCCTGAAAGACTTTAGCCAGTCACGGATAGTTTTTGCTGTAGGTGGTTCACCACCATACTGGCAACTAAAATTACGTTGCTCTGTTGTAACTCACTCAGTTTTCACGAGCCGATTAACACACTGCGCTTTTTGTTGCGAAGTACACATTGTTGCTGAGTTGCACTGCACTGCACTGCACTGCACTGCACGCACACCTAGACTGGACTAAGGGAACAGCGGAGAAAAACAGCACTGGTGCCGTTTCAAGGTCAAGTAGACCTGCCAACTGCAGCGGAACCAAACTCGGAGAGTAGATGAATCAGACATCACAAACTAGAATAGTGTGTGTCAGTTTGTACACATTCTAGGACACATTAAAACTACGGAGTTCTTTTTCAAACACCCTGTATATTGGCGTGGGGCTCACAAGGATGATACAAGAGAGGTTACAGTGCGTACAAATGTACAAAGACGGTCATTTCTTCTCTGTCACTCAATACACGAATGCAATTGGGCTAACAGTCGATAAAATTAGTGCGTTATTACCCTCCGCCATGCAGTGTACAGTGGCTTGCAGAGTATATTAAATATACTACAAATTTTTTAGTTGAAAATGTACCAATTGGATGTTGCGCGTGTCATTCTACCATGAGAAAAAAGGAATCTTAAAAAAAAAAAAAAACTGATTGTCATGATGTTTAGATCTATTGCTACGCCGCCTCCATTTATCAGGTTCGAATGCTGACTACTTTTGCTCCGTTTGGTGAAAGTGAAAGGCACGGCATTGTTGTTGTTGTGGTCTTCAGTCCTGAGACTGGTTTGATGCAGCTCTCCATGCTACCCTTTCCTGTGCAAGCTTCATCATCTCCCAGTACTTATGCTACTTACACCCTTCTGAATCTTAGTGTATTCATCTCTCGGTCTCCCTCTACGATTTTTACCCTCCACGCTGCCCTCCAACGCTAAATTTGTGATCCCTTGATGCCTCAGAACATGTCCTACCAACCGGTCCCTTCTTCTTGTCAAGTTGGGCCACAAACTCCTCTTCTCCCCAATTCTATTCAATACCTCCTCATTAGTTATGTTATATACCCATCTAATCTTCAGCATTCTTCTGTAGCACCACATTTCAAAAGCTTCTATTCTCTTCTTGTCCAAACTATTTATCGTCCACGATTCAAATTGAACTGTACAATGGGCAAATGCCCCCGCCAGCACAGTTAAAACGAGCCGCTCTCGGGCATGTTGTTCGTACACGTGGTTCGTAAAATTCATTTACGCCGATGCAGGACTGCAAACAGTCTATACACTAAGATTTGAGGTGTTCCTCGCCGTTGCGGTTGTTTAATCGTTACTTTCCAGTAAAACAGTAACAATTCGATGCCTCTGTGGATACAATCAATCAGAGTAACATTTTACCAGCCAGGTTATCTTTGTACTTACTATATTTGTTTCAAACGGCTGATGTTCCATCTACTTGCATTATTTTGTACTACAAGTAACAGTTTTATTTTCTCTGTGATTTCTAGCTCGTGTTTGTTGTCTTCCACCTTCCTACAGGCTCTTTGGCCTCTGATTATTGTTTCATTGCATTGCCTTCTGACGATAGCCATATCAGCTGAACAGTGCAATACTGAATTAACACGTGTTTTTCATCGTATCAGCATCTGATTTTCTTTTGGCGTGATCTAAAGTTACCCAGAGCATTCGGAAAATACTACGTTTCAGACTGATCTAAAAACCTGAGTGGCTCTGAAACTTTGTAACGGTATTAAAATTAATATTTTACTTTAAAAGGAGATAATTAGTACTCCATTTCACTTTCCCAAACCCTCAGTGACCATAAATCTAAAGTTTTACGTCTCTGCTGTGATGCGTAAGTGATATTGCACCCTGTATTTTCAAAACATGGAAGAAAGTTGTACAAAGATTCCCCTGTTGACTACATCAGAATTGAGTTTTACCGCTGTCACACGCCTCACTCAAATGTCCACACTATATTGAATTTTTTGCAGATAACATTAGCTCGCACCTACAATGGCTACGTCTCAATAATGGACAAAGATTTACCTTCCTAATCCTATTGGCAGAGAATACAATTATACTGTGAATTGCGAAATCTGTAGGCAAACTGTGACTGGGATATTGTTATCATTTTTCTAGCATAACGTTCGTAGCATACAGCAATCAGTTTGAATAAGCAAACAGCATATTAAGTCACCTCCTACGACGAACTTAGATTATGACATCAGATATCTAGTTCCACCGGTATGAGAATGAGTGTCGGGTAAGTCGTTTTTATTTGAAAGTTTTTGACGGAATGTGTGAAGTTCTAATGTGGAGCATGCTGCTAGCAGTGTTACTGGGATGGCGAATTTTTCACAAGATCTAGTTTGGAGAGTAAGCAGTTTAATGGAGATAGTATGTAGCACGTCTTTTATTGGAGAACGTCTTTTTTGTACTACTGGTAGGAGTTCTGATAGCATATTTGTTATGCTATGCGACCGAAGAGGAGCAACACTGATAATTTTATCAGGTTCTAGTGTTGGGATTCCAACATTTCCTTAAAAAAGCTCACTCTACGGACGAAGACTTTCCGATTTACACATTTCTCGCTTGTTCGCAAGTATTTACTAAGGTAGCTATAGATAAATCATTTTTTAAAATAGTGTTTCATTTTATCAATAAACGAATCATGTATTTCTAGAGTTAGATGCTTCTGATCGAAAACGTTATTTTATAACATTTATTTGCTGTTTCCCACAGTTTCACATTATAATCAGTAGACCACAAAATATTTCAATTAGATATTGTAGTTCTAATTGTTTCTGCGGGCATATATTTGTGTTTTAGTAGCATATCAATACATATTCTGATGACTAATAAAACTAAGAAGCTAGCAACATGAAATGAAATGAAAGGAAATGACCGTATGGCATTGTTGGCCGGGAGGCCCCATTCGGGGGAGTTCGGCCGCCGTATTGCAAGCCCTTCTTACGTGACGCCACATCGGCGACTTGCGAGTCAATTATGATGATGGACATAAAACACCCAGTCCCTTGCCGGGAATCGAACTCGAGCCCCCTGCGTGGTAGGCGGTAACGCTACCGCTACGCTACAGAGGCTGATAGCTAGCGACATTACTCCACTTCTCTGGCATTTAATAGGGCCCCATTATTATTATTATTATTTTCATATCAGTTACCTCCAGCTTTTCAACTCTTTATGTTTTTATAGATTTCCTATTGTTTTCTCTGGCGCCTGCGAGTCACTTCAGGGGTAGTAAGCGTAAACAGCCGTCAGCTTCAATGAACAGTTAATGCTGGTACTATTATTTTTACCATTGGTTTATATCGTGCAGTAGGGACCTGCACAGGTTGCTGATTTTTAAACATTTTATCTTAACGTCTGACTATGGCCTTATCCGCAGTATTGTTTGTTTGTCACTTTTTTTACTATGAAGCGACGGAAGAATCAGTTAACATGATTCTTCCTTTCTTGTTATATTCGGTGACAAGTTTAGATACTTGGAAAGTGTTTATGAAAAATAAAGATTTTAACTATGGACCCGTAATTTATGGCTAAAGGCGGCAGTTATCACGCTAGTTCAGAGAAACAGGAAACTTCAGAAGCAAATTAATAATTTTAACTGAAACGTAGCAGCAGCATCATACTTACGAATTAGGTCAACTGAACCAGTTAATTATCCTTTGCAATTCTAAAGAAACAGGGGGAACACTCTTTAGGCACCTGCAGAGCTGTCATGTGCGTAGTAGGTGTACATTCTGCGAAAAATTAAGATTTTGTACCAAATACGAAAGGCAACGTAATGATTTTTCATAGCAATTTTGAATACAAAGTGACTTAGCATGTGTCAGTGGGAAAGAAGAAATCATCGAAAAATTTGTCAAAAGAATTCAGTTTTGCTCTTAGATAATGAAAGTACATCAGAATTAATAGCAAGTTTTCTGTAATTTGTATCGTTTTTTGCTAATGAATTTCTTGGAATAAATTAAAAATGGTTCAAATGGCTCTGAACACTATGGGACTTAACATCTATGGTCATCAGTCCCCTAGAACTTAGAACTACTTAAACCTAACTAACCTAAGGACAGCACACAACACCCAGCCATCACGAGACAGAGAAAATCCCTGACCCCGCCGGGAATCGAACCCGGGAACCCGGGCGTGGGAAGCGAGAACGCTACCGCACGACCACGAGATGCGGGCAGGAATAAATTACTCGCCGATTATAACTGCTGAAGCCCATCCGTCACAATGCTTGGTTTGCTGTATAAATATTTAACCCTTTTTACAGAAAATCCGTGCGTGGTTCCTAAGATCACAATTCAAAACATCTACCGAGAAATACTGCGTTCTTACAAATTTTCTGCACGTAGCTCCCTTATAAACGCACCAGAAGCAAACATTTTCAGACCAGTATTTTGATTCTTTTTAATGATTCATTATTTTCAAATTTCGGACTGAAATATGACACGGTTTTTAAGCTAAATACAGTTGCGGAACTATTGTTGAAGAGCACAGCAAGTACTTAATCGTTGCGCACCTAACACCTTAACAAACTGTCCTATAACTAAATTAATGAATATTAGCAACACCTCCAGGAATTTCGATAATACCTACGATCCGTATTGGCCTGATCTGAGGAAGTCTCTAAATGTAAGACATATCGATGTCAAGATAAACCGATCCACAACCCGAGCGAGTCGAAAAGTTGTGTGGATGTCGCCTCTATTTGACGAATTGTTTCAGATGCCAAAAGATCCCAATAGGATTGAAATCCTGAGAGGTTTCGGGCCAGTTCAGATGCTTGAAAGTTGCTCCATAATGTTCTTGGTCGCTAAAAGCCACGTTATCATCATGGAGGATGCCACTTTTCCCGTCCTGCAGTATAGAACTTGGTGACGTTACCATCCCTGCTGTTGGCCAGTAGATTCTGTGATTGAGTACCTGCCATTTTAACCAAAGTACCTGGTTTTAGTTAATATACGAATTCGGAATACCACCGTGAAGTTACGGCAAGTGGGGAGGGGGGAGGGGGGGGAGAGAGAGAGAGAGAGAGAGAGAGAGAGAGAGAGAGAGAGAGAGAGAGAGAGAGAGAGGGGGGGGGATATAAGTGCGTATGATAAATTTCTCCCTTCATACCTCCTCCGTGTTACCACAGATGGCCGCCGGAGTGGCCGTGCGATTCTAGGCGCTACAGTCTGGAGCCGAGCGACCGCTACGGTCGCAGGTTCGAATCCTACCTCGGGCATGGATGCGTGTGATGTCCTTAGGTTAGTTAGGTTTAATTAGTTCTAAGTTCTAGGCGACTGATGACCTCAGAAGTTAAGTCGCATAGTGCTCGGAGCCATTTGAGCCATTTTTACCACAGATGACCTGTCACTGATCTCATTTCTACTAAGACTGCAGTACACACGAGGTGCCTAGTTGCTTCCACCGGCCTGGGTGGAATGCCTAAGTTCTGAGTAATGTTCACTAACCTGCATTCTTCTATAGTTGTTGTCCCCTGCGCAGAAAACAGCACGTAGATCGTGTATCCGTTATCTTGCGGCTGTAATAAACTGTTAGCGAGGAACTGGTATTGTAGAAATAATTAAATTTTGAATTAGTTTGTTTAAACGGGATGCTACTCCCTTTTTATTAGCATAATAATTATAGTTCATTTTATGAATGACAGATAATTACCCTCCTAAACACTTTCACCGGAAATAAAATTAGGATTTGCGCGTTTACGTAATTACAATCTCATTAGTTCTCAATTACGTGTCCAAAGATCCAGAGATTGCCAGTTAAATTCTTGACCAATACCGGTCGCGGCAGACATGTCTGTCCTCATAAACGGCCAATCGATTCCTAATCTTACGATCGAACCCTAATCTTACTATGGAATCACCTCGCCCGTTCGATCCGAAGATCTCGGAGTGCTTCGTGCGTCTTTTCGTCCAGCAATTGTTTATTATTCTGGTGGTAATCAACAGTTTTGAAATAATGGAATGATAGGCTGTTATTGAGAGATGCCTCTAAATGAAATGCAAGTAAATCCACTGTTTGGTTTTTATATTATAAATAACAGAAGTTTATCCTTTTGGGGCGCTACTTCCGAACACAGCAGCCGATCGCGGAAAAGACTTCAATTTATGCTGTCTTTCTCACGACTTACGTACGAATAAACCATCTGTCACCAGTACCTCAAACAACTAGGGCTGTGTCTTGAACACAACTCGAACTGATCGAACAGTTTACGTCACAGTTAGGGAAATTTCGGATTCTGTTCGGTTTTGATCGGTCTGCTGTCTAGTGACTTTTGTTCGTACTGTCATAACGACCCTTCTTTGCTTTATTAATGCACTGTGGATTTTAACAATAAAAATAACTGTGAAACATGCACTGAAATATCTTCTAGGTCGTAGGTCACACGAAACAACGGAAACTAATAAGCAAATGCAAGATTGCAGTCATGATTCTGTTAATTCTTGAGCTTTCGATCGTCCCGCGATCTGATGAGACTTTGTTTCAAATTGATTAAAATCTGATAAAGTTTTTATGTGCTGCTCAAATATGTGAACAAGGATTGTATTCCCCATTTGCAAACTAGGTAAATCATTACCGCCTCTCATAATCAAATATATTAGATATTGACTCTAATTAGTCCTCTGTGAGATTATAAAGTTGACCTTTTTAATCAAATACGCAATACATCATATTGCCAGGAACACACATTTTTAGAGACCATTTATTCAGCGATGTACATAACGAAGATCAAGGAGAAAACATAAACTACCTTACATATAACACATCAAAGAGAAAAATATGAATGGTCCCAACACCCCCACACGTTCGCGAGATGTCAATTCGTGAACTCTGGAAGTCCCACAGCTTGACAGCACCACTGATGTTTACTTTTAGGCAGTGCCTTTGTCAAAAAATCAGCTTGCTGCTTATCGGTATTTACAGGTTTCACACTGAATTTTCCTGTTTTAGTTAAATCACGAATATAGTGGTGCCTCACGTCAATGTGTTTTGTTCGAGCGTGATGCACACCATTGTGACTCAGTGCAATGGCACCTCTATCATCATAGCATACACTTACTGATTTTTCACTATGCGTAACACACAATTCACAAAGTAAACCTTGATGGTATACCGCTTCTTGCGCTGCTGCTGACAGCCGTATACTCAGCTTCTGTAGTTGATAGAGCCACGGTTTGTTGTCGTTTTGAAGTCCAGGAAACTGCTGTCCCAGCTAACTTGAAGATATAGCCGGTCGTTAATTGCCGCTGATGGAGGTCTGATGCGTAATCAGCATCACAGAGACCTTCAATTTCAGTTGTTCCACTTTTTCGGAAAGTTAGTCCTACATTGACTGTGCCTTTAATGTATCGCATAATTCGTTTGACGCTTCCCACAGCATATGCAATGTCCGGTCTTGTGCTTTGAGCTAAATACAGTAGTGATCCTAAGGCTTGCTGATAAGGAATACGATGTAACACAAGGTTTTCCTCATCTGTCAATTTATTTTCACATTTTTGCAGCTTTGAACCAGGTTCAAATGGATATGCAACCGGATAACAACGTTCCATACCAAATTTCTTGAGTATGTTTGCTGCATATTTGCTTTGATCAATACTAATCGTCCCTTGTTTCCTGTTTCGTTTTATTCTCATGCCAAGACACCAACTAAGTTCACCAAGATCTCTCATCATAAACTGAATTATTAATCCTTTCTTCAATTCTTTCTTCCACCTATTATTTCTATTAGAGAAAATGATCAAGTCGTCTACATAAAAAGCTATAATGAGTATATTTTGTTTCTCAATTCTGAAGTAAATGCAAGAATCATATTCTGACTTCTTTAGGTTCATTTTATATAATGTCACATCTACTTTCATATTCCAAACGCGTGACGCCTGTTTTAGACCATAAATTGCCTTCTTCAGCTTGCAAACCTTCATCTCCTCCCCCTTCTTCAGGTAGCCTTCAGGTTGACGAATGTAAACTTCTTCATCGAGATCACCGTATAGGAATGCAGTTTGAACATTCATATGTTCAGTGTCAAGATCAAATTCATCTGATACAGCTAACAGGATGCGAAGTGAAGAACGACGAACAACAGGCGAGAACGTTTCATCAAAGTCTATTCCTGGTATTTGGGAATAACCTTTCGCTACAGGATGAGCCTTATAACGTTCAATTTCATCATTTGGCGTTTCTTTCATCTTGAACACCCATTTCGAATTAATTACCTTCCTGCCTGGTGGTAAATCAGTCAAAATCCGTGTTTCATTTTCAAGTAAAGATGTAAATTCATTATCTAAGGCTTCCTTCCATTTTTCACAGTCATCACAATTCATTGCTTCTTCATACGAATTTGGTTCAGAAATACAAGCAAGACAAGCAAAATCATAATTAAAGTATTTAGTATTTGGTTTTCTTTCACGTGATGATTTTCTAATCTCTGGTTGCATTTCTGGCTGCGCAACTTCCGTGTGTCTATGTACGTTGCTATTTACTGTTTTCTCTGTGTCACTTTGTGCTAATTCAAGATAAACTGCATTTCTGTAAACTTCAGCAGGTTGTCAGTTCATACTATTATCGTCAATTGCACATCACGGGCTTTCACAATTGTCTTTGGTGAATTTGGATCAATCAGACGATATGCTTTAGAATCTTCGCAATATCCAACAAAGATAAGTTCCTTAGATTTGTCTTCTAATTTCGTCCTTTTTTCTTTTGGTATATGTACAAATGCTCGACATCCAGAGATTCGTAAATGACTCAGATTTATCCGACGACTATTCCATAATTCCTCAGGAGTGACATTCTTAACAGCTTAAGTTGGAGATCGATTCTTTAAATAAATTGCTGTGTTTACAGCTTCAGCCCAAAATTGTCTACTTAGACCTGCATCTGTTAACATTGATCTTGCTTTCTCAATGATTGTCCGATTTAAGCGTTCTGCAACACCATTCTGTTCTGGCGTGTAAGGAGTTGTTGTTTCATGTTGAATTCCATTCGTCTTTAAAAATAAATTCATGCGCCGATTGACGAACTCTTTTCCATTGTCTGTTCGAAGTATTTTGATTTTTCGACCAGTTTCATTTTCTACTTGCGCTTTGAATTCGATGAATGTGTCAAAACTTCTTCTGTTGATTTTAGCATATAACCAAAAGATTTTCTTGACAGATCATCCGTAAAAATGAGAAGATATCGTGATCCTCCCCCACGAAGCCATGCTCATTGGTCCACAAACATCAGAATGCACAATGTCAAGTAGATATTTTGCTCTTCTACTTGATGTTTTAGGAAAAGGTTGTCGTGACTGTTACCTTTTATGCAGGGAATACACGGATCTAAATTGACGTTCGTCCAGTTCAGTCCATCAGCCATTTTTTCTTTTAATAAATGCATGCTTACACGATTCGAATGTCCCAATCTTCGATGCCACAATTCATAACTGTCAATTTCTACAACATTTGCGTTATGATGCACTTCATCTAATCGATACATACCATTTGAGTTGCAGTTGCTACTGGTGTTCCAGAAACAATTACATCACTTTTCTTGTATACACCGCACTGCACATTGTCAAACAATACACACAATCCACGTCTTGTCATCTGACTAACCGACAGTAGGTTGTAAGCAGGGCTTGGAACATACGCAACATCATCAGCAGTTACCTGTTTATTCTTGTCGTCACAAGTAACTCGAAGATGAACATCGCCTTCTCCAATAGCCTGAAGATCCTGTTGTCTGCTGCCGTCACTTTAGCAGCTGTGGTCGAGAGGAAAGCGTTGAACGAGTCTCTTTGATTCGTCATGTGTCGTGAACACCCGGAATCCACATACCAGCCGTTACTATTAGGCGAAGATGCAGTTAGTAGAGCCATTAACACAGTTTCGTTTTCAGTTGTCACTGCATTCGCAGAATTTGAAAATTTATTTGGTTTCTTCTTTGTTCTACACTCATTCGCCTTGTGACCACGTTTTTGACATTTATTACACTTAAAAGGCCTGATATTTCGCACATTACATTGGATATTCGTCTTCTGGTGTTTACTTTCCTGCTTACTAGCTGCCAGCGCCGAGTCTGTGGTCTCATTTCTGGATGCAAACTGACGTTTCGTCGATTCTTGGATTGACCGCTGACTTAATTAAATCACTAGTAATCTTGACACCAGAATTCTTAATTTCCATAATCAAGGGTTGGAAATCTGCTGGAAGTCCACTTAACATAATTGCAACTACGAAATCATCGTCCATTTACTTACCAATGCTTCGAATTTGTTGAGCAAGTAACATAATTTTCGACAAATACGCCTCCATATTTTTCTCAGAAGCCAATCGTACATTCATTAAGAATTGTAACAGCCGAATATAACTAGATAAACTCTTATCTTCAAATGCAGATTGTAAATTTTGCCGTGCTTATTTAGCAGTCGTTGCTCCTCGAAGCTTTGGATACACAGATGAATTTACAGATAAACATAATTTCGATAATGCTTTCTGTGCATTTTTCTCATCTTCGTCAGTGCCAGCAATTGTGTCCCATAGTCCCTCATGTTTCAGGTACATATCCATCGTGAATTTCCAGTTGTTGTAGTTTGTCATACCGGTCAACTTTTCAAAATTAAACAGTGATTGTCCACCCAAAGCCATCTTGAATACGTTCAGATAGTTAAACAAATAAATGTTGAAAGTTTCTCTGCAAACAAAAAAAAAGATAGCAACACGTTTAACACGCGCGAAAATTATGTAACCTTGATTTATCAGTTTATTTCTTTGTTATGGAAAGTTCAATAATCTCTCCTGGGCCCATAACCTATTAGTTATTGACTCTAATTAGTCCTCTGAGACTATAAAGTTAACCTTTTAATCAAATACGTAATACACCATATTGCCAGGAACACACATTTTGAGAGACCATTTATTCAGCAATATACATAACGAAGATAAAGGAGAAAACACAAACTACCAAACATATAACTCATCAAAGAGAAAAATATGAATGTTCCCAACAAAATAAAATATTATATTGGGTTCAGTCAAGCAATAGTTTTTTGGAGGAAAACATATTCGTATTGCGTATCCCTTGCACTCTCGCTACGTGAGTCAAATGTCACTTGATTGTTCTAACAAGCTGGATACCGTATCGAACGCTGCGGCGTATTGGGAAATCTCGAGCCTGTTCGAACATGAGTATCGTTTGCACAGCCCTGCACATCACATTACGTCATCTTCCAACTGCTGCCTTCTCAACTGCTCTAAGAAGAGCTTCTTAGCTGCAAAGCCAGAAATATTACACGTCCACTTCTTTCATAGATTTCTAAACATTAGGATGTTCTCGTAGACAACAATCAGTTTTGCAATTAAGCAAATTTTTACTCAATTTTTTTTATAAACTTTTCAGTTCCCTGTCAAGAGCCATACCATTGCACTATACTCGGCATTCGTTATTATTTTTCAAAACTTTAATCTGTTATATATTTTTCATTCTCAAATTATTAATTTATATAATTTAATTATTTTGTGATTAAAAACTAGTAATTACCCACAATAAATTCGTATATAACCTTATATCCCGAAATCGTTAGTCTTTAGTTACACATTCTATAGCAATTATATTGTTCTTTTAATAATAAAGATTTTTAAAGTAGCGTTAATCGGCACTTTTATGTTGTTAGTATTTTGTTGACTTACAATTTATCATTTCTGCTGGAATACTCTATAGCAGTCCATTATCTCCTAGCCAAGTTTCAATCACAAAATTATACACTGCTGTTAAGCTACAATCGGTGCATTGCCGTCCATTAAATTCATGAAAATATTTCTTGTGAAGTTAAATCGCTATACCACTACTATCGGCCCATTGCCGTCCATTAAATTGGCCATATATTTGCTATAAGAAGTTATATGTCACACAACTACTATCTGCGCATTGTCGTCCTTTCAGTTCGATGAAGCATTTGCATCTTCAGATGCAATCATCATGCCGTTCCTTACATTTTTCCTCACTATTGTCGGCACAATGCCATTCTGCACTTACATACGTTTGAATGCGTTACAAAGACGACCATTTCACATGGTTACAAATACAACAAACACAACACCTCTACATTTCACAAATACGTGGAAATGGAAAATTAGTACACTCACCATTTTTACTAGAACATACACAACCAGCCCACAACAGCAGACCGTATTGATAGTTCTGTTGTCCATGATGTGGTCTTACACTGTAAAACTCCAAACCTTCCCAACTGGTTTTGAGTTCAACTGTCAGTCCATTCTCCCATCTCCATCCCCAGCGTAATCCCCCTAATTAGTTTAACCAGCTGTTAAATAAACATTTTCTTACAATTTAACAATATAAATAAGTATAATGTAATGTTTTTTTTATTTTGGCTGTTAATAAACAATGCCAATGTTTACATCTCACCACGTGAGTGGTTGATCTTTGTTTTTGTTTCGATCGCAGCTGTATCTACTGTTTACATATGGCCTTTCCAAACGCTGTCCTGCGTCTCTTGATATGCTCTTTAAATCTTACATACCAAAGCTTACAATTGCGATTCACAGATACATTGAGAAAATCTTTTAGAATCTTGCTTCAAGCATAACACACACACACACACACACACACACACACACACACACACACACACACACACCCGCGCGCCCGCTCGTTACCAAATTGTTGCTTCATTCTACAGTACGGGATGTCGTTCCTTCTATGCTTGAGTGTCATTGTTACTACAAACCATACTAGTGGAACTGTATTCATGAACTTATTGTGTTATTTTCTACTTACTTTTATATACGAGCATTATGTGACTTTGATATGTATGGGCTAAATATCTTATTCTTAAAAATTGGGTTATTTTGAAGATCAGCCTTAGGGCGCGCAAACACAATTATTTTATTTTCGTATTTACCCAGACATGTTTCGGCGCTTGTGTGTCATCTTCTGTGGATCGAATTTTTATTTCTGTAAAGTAAAATATCAAATTTATAATAACTGCAATGGCGGATTTAAAAATTTTGCGCCCCTAGGCTCACCATATTATGTGCGCCTCCCCCCTCCCCTCCCAAAAAACATGTTTTAAATAATAACTATTACCCGATGACTTCACAATTGCCGTTTTGGGTGGGAGCGCTGTGAGCTGTTTCCGTACTCTGCTATTCGTTGTTCCGAAGAACGCGTCAGCAGTCTAGTCGCGCTTATCAAAATGTAATATGGTTCCTGAACTGTACTTGGTGTATGGCAGCTGATAAAACAAAACTGCATTGTGTTAACACATTCTTCTGCCGAAAGGCAACAGAAACGAACTCAAGGAAAATAACTTTTCTTTTATGACCTAAAAATTCAGCAGAGATGTAGGAGACAACGGATTTTTGTTATACATTCACTTTTAATATGTTCTTTTACACGAAACAGTTGAAAATGAAAATAAAAAAGTTGTGTTACGATCTAAAAATATAAGCGAACGTGTCGTACATTAGAAATTAATATGTACTTTTACAGAGATGCGTTCAAAATTAAAATTACACTGTCGTTTTACGATCTAATAACTTCAGTGTATAGCAGAAAAAGAATCCTCGTTCGGTATTAATACGTGAAACTATAGGAAATAGTAAGAAACGAAAATGAAATAGAGATTTCGGTGCACGAACTAATAACTAAATACAGACGAACAAACACAGAACTGGATTTGCTATTACATAATTTTTCAGACTAGTGTGGAAAAATCAGATTTGTTTTATAATCTAATAGCTAACATGTAAAGCTCTCATCATAGCTCTGTCTAATAGTATTAGCAAAGCTTTTACGTATTTATCGGCAGAACTGAGCTGCATTATTTATTAACACTTTTTCAACTGAGCGTACTCTCCGATAAGGTATATTTCCGCAATAACTATACATTTCAGCAGACACCAAGAATAGGCATCATTTGTAATATACTACAGTATCAGTATGACTTGACTGTACAGCACAGAGCGGCCTGGGTCATTCGGGTATTGTTTAGTATTGTCGAGCGCTTTCGGTCTCGTCTGCATGTAAACTAGGTTTAGTTCAGCGTTCTGCCATCGGCAACTGTAAAATAAACAGGTAATACGTAGTTTGTAAATCCAATGAACGTGCTCTAACTTATAATAAAAATCACATTATAATCTGAAATTATTAAAACTAAAACGTAAAAAAAGCAAACGCACTAGTCAGCAAAGTTTGCATCTGGCTTTGAGGCAGAAAACTCGTTGGTGGTAATTTTCATAGTTCAGGCGGTTATCAGTTATGTGGTCGGATTCGATGTGAAGAATGGACTAGGAGTTCTATCTCTCCTCAGACAACGTAGAACGTAGGTACGATTTCAGTCTTTTAAGAGCCGAAAACGAGCGCTGTGCTGAACAATTTGTAAGTGCCATACATAGAAATATTCTAAGAGCAATGTCAACATTCGGAAACACGGACTGTAACCTATCTTTTCGAAAAAATTTACTCAATTCGACTGGTATATCACTAATATCATAAGATTTCGAAAGTTCCGTGAAATGTACACATTCACTAGGGGAGGAAGGCTCTAAATCTGTCATATGATGCTTGGAGTTTTGCTGCACGTTCAGCAATATCGTCAGGTCAACTGTTCTTAAGGTTATTGATAACTGTGAAGGAGTCGAAGAGTGTTCTATAGCTTTTCTTCCGCCTAACTAATTCGGCGTACATGTTATCATCGAATACTGGGAGAAATGCATCGACTCTAAATTTGTTCCTTCCAGTCAGAAAAACTTAAAGAGTGCAACTTCTTCAGAGTACGCTTGTTCGTCTTCATGAAGTTTGCGTTTTCGTGATCTTTTGTAGGTGCATTCATAGTCTATATCAGTCACATCCTCCATGGATTTATTTTTATAATAGTCGAACATGCCACGAATAGATGCAATAAATCCTAGAAGTGATTCACATGATTCATGCACTATTTTAGTACCAATATTTACATTTTGCAATTTCAGATTTGCACTATTAAATCTCTGGAGTATGTCCTTCCAAACTGCCATCATGAATGATGTTTATAGTCTGCCGAGTCGATTCAATAAAGCTGAAGCCTCTTTTCGCACAAGTGGTTTTTCAAGCGTATTATTGGCAATATGTGTGAGGGCATTGATAACGCCCTCCCAGTTTTCATACAGACTTACACATGCTTCCTCTCTTACTGACCAACGTGTTATTGATAAACTTTTTACCGATTTGCTTCCTGGTTTCATGAAAGAAAGAAGTTTATCCCAGCGGCGTGTAGAAACAGAGAAAAAATTACAAAGGTTTTGCACTACATTGAAAAATGAACATGCTTCCCGACAACAGCTTGCAGCACTAGTACTGACTAAATTCAAAGAATGTGCCGTACAAGGCACATAATGCGCTTTCGGATTTCGTTCTTTTATGCGTGCCTGCAAAACTAGTGTAGGTTCGTGATATATTGCTTGCATTATCATATGACTGGCCTCTACAATCAGTAATATCAATGGAATTTGTAGACAGGACTTTTTGTACGGCCTCAGGTAAGTTCTCGGGCTCGTGTCCCGGGTTTGGCAAAATCAGAAGGAAGCGTTCAACAGGTTCACCATTCTCGTTCACATATATTAATATGAAAGATAATTGATCAATATGTGAAGTGTCTGCTGTAGGATCTACTATTATAGATAAATATTTGGTCTGTTTTATTTCACTTATGGTAATTCTTTTTATTCGTTCAGAAAGAAGCTCTTATTATTTCATTACAGATTGTTGAAGAAAGATAGCTTTTTTTCCTTGCCCAGGATTTCCATATCATTCAGTGTGCTCTGCGAGAAAAGGGCAAAACTAGGCTAAAAGTTAGACATCATAAACTGACTATTATGTAATGAATGGAATCTTTCAACGTGTCCACGTAGGGGAAGTCCACGACTTGTTAGCTTCTTCACTACTGCAAACACCCTTTTCAACACACAATGCCAGTACATTTTTTCGATCCCAACATATGATTTGAAATGGTTATCTATTGTCCCAAGTGACTTTTTCTTGTTAAGAGTGATAACTCAGAATTTTTGTGTTCAAGTGAATTCTCATGAGGAGATAAAATATTAGAAATATTTTTTCCAATCTGCAATACCATTAGCAGCAATCGCGGCCTTACCTCCGAACAATTTACCTGGTGCACGAAAAACAGCACATGTGCTACAGGAGTATACTAGAAAATCACGCAAAGTTGATTCACCATTTACAAGTTTATGGTAAAGTATATTTTTGTTCAAATATCTGGTTGTATGGCCTATTGATCTTCTTGAATTAGAAAAATCGCCGTTAAAATTTTGATCAATGCCACGCTGTAAGAGAATGTCGATTGTTGATTCATTGACACACCATTCTGCAGGATCATCACTAACGAGGCTATTTCTTTTTGTAATGTCTGACTCAACACTTAATTTTTCTGAAACTCAAAAAAATCAGGAACAGTTTGCTTTTCTTCATTTTTACTTTGGTTTCGTCTGTATGTACTTCTTTTACAACAGCTGCAGTGACAGAAATATCATCCGTACTGCTTGAATTCGAAGTCGAACCAGCAACATTTTTTGCGAAAAATTTACCTACTCCGCCAAGCGTTTTTAGAACATTGGCTTCTCGTTCTCACCTTTCCTTCGATAATTTCCGAAATGCCCGCCCCGCTTAATTTTGCACGTTTGCTTTTTTTCACTGTTATTCGTGTTAAGGCACTCACAAAATTTTCAACCAACAGTCAAAACAAAAGAAAAAAAACGGTAAAAGTAAAGAAAGAAAGGCTGTATCCAGTTCCAATCGTACTACAGCGCACGTGTGAACAAAGCTTTTTACTTTGAACACGGATCGAAGAACTGGCCATCTCGGATTACTCGCCGTAACTGTGCTATGAAAGAACAATGCAGAATAATTGAATTTCAATTTACCCCACTTATTCAACATATTAGCGGTTTCTGTGGGCAGAGAAGACAGACTACAAAGCTTAAGTAGACTTGTTAGCAGTTGATGTGGTGTGTTGTCATTTGTGTGAACACTGCTGATACGTCTACACGCAAATGCACCTTTTCTTCCAACATAAAATAAAAATAACCTTTCGTCGAAGAAAAAAAAGCTTAGTTAAGAAGTTAATATAAAATTTGCAATGCCACGTACTATCCGATTGCACAGAGTGGAAACTTTGATATCGTGCAGGCTGCAGCACAATAAATAAGACAAACGAAAGCTGGATTCTTCCTCTTTTCTCGCCAAAAGCAGCAAATAAATAAATAAAATTTTTAGTCTGTTGTGAAGTGTGTTTCACACATTTTTAGATATTCTGCTTATGTTCTTTTCGTATAAACACGTGTTTAAAAATGTAAAACATTCCCAGTATCATCGTATTTTGTTAAACAGGTGTCATTAAATCAAAGCTCAGATATTGAAGGCCACAGAGCTTTCACATTAATTCGGTAATGGGGGGTTGACTTGATAATTCCCGTAATGTCCACAAGAAATTTAAGTGGAGTCGGGTTTTACATACTGAGGCCCACACGTTACAGTATTTAAGAAACTGCTGATAAGTTTATCACAGCTTTTGAGGGGGGCCGGTATTTTCACGAGGAAAATATGGTACGGTAATGTAGAAGCCGACAACATTCTCGGAATAATAATGTTTCAAACATTGAATTGTAGATTGCTGTCCTGACAGCTTACTTCAAAATATTTTGAACAGTCATGAAGATGATACCCAATGTTAAAATTCCATTCCGTCACCAAGTAAACTATGTAGACAGGGTGTACATAAAGTATGGGAGCACTTTCAATTATTTATTGCACAAGAACTAAACATTGTACAGATGTCATACAGATTGCATTTTGAAGAGAAACTCTGAAAAAAAAAATTTTTTTTTACAAACATTCGATATGCGAACCATGAGCGACCAGGCAGAAGTCAATACGGTAATCGAATTCTTGCCATACTCGTCCCAGCATGGCATCGTAGACTGTGGCAGTCGCTTCCCGTATACTCACCCGGAGCTCTGCTACTTCACATGGTAGAGGTGGTACATACACCAGATCTTTAAGTGTCCTCACAGAAAAAAGTAACATGGAGTGACATCTGGTGATCGGGGAGGCTATTTCATGAAACAGCTGTCCCCTTCTGTAGCACGGTCGATTCCATCGATGCGGCAGCTCCATGTTCAGGTACCCACGAACTTCACGATGTAAATGAGGTGGAGCCCCTTCCTGCTGAAAGGTGAACGGAGAGTCCGATTGCATTTGAAGCATCAGCCATTGCTGCAACATGTCCAAGTAGAAATTTCCAGTGACAGTACTCTCGGCGAAGAATAATGGCCCGTACAGTTTTCGACCTGACAAGGCACAAAAACATGTACCTTTGGGGAATCACGCTCAAATTCAATGCATTCGTGTGGATGCTTTGTACCCCAGATTCGACAATTATGCCTGTCCACTTTCCCATTACTGGAAAAGTGGCTTCGTCGCAAAAAATTAGGCGATCAACAATGCCATCCCCCATACTCATTCAATTTTTGCAACTGCGAACAAAACTCAAAACGTTTGTCTTTATGCTCGTCTTTGAGCTTTTGCACTAGCTCCAATTTGAATGGTTTCATAGACAGCTTCTGTCGCAGGGCTTCTCACACTGTCATTTGAGCCATTTAGAGTTCACGGGATGCATGACGCACCGATTTCTTTGGACTTCTTATGGATGTCCCTCGTACGCGCTCCACATCCACATTCACTTCACTCACACTGGGACGTCCGCTTCTCTTTGCCGGGCACAAGCAACACGTCGTAACGAATGTGTTGCGCCAGTGGTAAATGGCCTCCCTTTTTGGGGGATTCTTGCCGTACTTGGTTCTAAACATCCGCTGAACAGCTGTAGCACACTTGTTTTTGTCGAACCCCAACACACAGAAAGCTCGCTCCGCACCTGAACTCGCTATGTTTGCAACTAGCGCTGACTATCGGTAAATTACCAAACTACGCTGTGTACATGAAAAAAAACCTTCCAGGGTTTCTCTTAAAAATGTCATATGTATGATATGTGTACAATGTTTGGTTCTTATGCAATAAATAATCGAAAGTGTTCCCGGATTTTAAGTACACCCTGTATTTCCAGCTTGTATTGTCAAATTTCGTTTGTTAAGGCTTATTTAAACTAGCAATTAGTTTAACAATATTAAAAATTTTTGTAGTTTGTAAGCGCAGTTATTTTAAAACGTAAGAGGTTAAAATGAGTACAGAGCAAAAAATGTCGCCCCCCCCCCCCCCTTACGGTGCCTCCCGTACCTATTGGGCCTATATGTAAATCCGCCGCTGGCCTTGTCCACATGTATTCTGTCAAATGTCTGTTTTTCACCTGTGTTTTGCAGATGTTTATTCTGTTTGGTTACTATGTTTCTGTTATAGCTTGTTTCTTTGTTAACGCATTCAATGTGAGAAAATTTTCTCATCTTAACCTTGATAGTGAAGAACGTTAAAAAAGACCAATATAGTTCTGAATGAAAGAAGGGGAAGAACTAACAGCAGGAAAAGAAAATGAAGTGTTCTGATGGTTAACTCTGGCGCCTGGTAACCGTCAATTACCTAGCAATACAGAGAACGTTATTGCTCCCTGAGGTTCAATAGTTGTAATATTTTTTCATGACAATGATTATCATTTCATCTCATTGTTGTGGCGGTATTTCCGTGGTAGGCACTTCATTCGACTTATTCCTGAAATTCGACCGCGTAATCTACCCCATATGATGCTGCTTAGAACTGAACTGACAGCTTTGTCTCCTATAGAATACAGTACCGGTATACCTTTGACCATTTTTTGCTTGTGGCCTCTGACAGAAGCTGGCTGTGAAGTCTGTGTTTATTGATGTCTTGACGCCATTCGGTACAGGACCTTCCAATAACTTACTTCTAGTGATTTGTAGTATAATGACTTTTTCACCATCTAACCTTCTGTCCACAATTACGTCACCTCTCGTTGTTTTGTATGCTACAAGACCTGTATTGATTCAATAATGCGTGAATAAATTCTTTATGTTTTGCTTGTGTTCCTGAGCCCTGTTCTCCATGATACTGCTTCTCCTATTCTACTGGCCACGAATTTGATTTTTTGTTATTCTGTTGTGTTTTCAGAAATGACTCCCTCAGACTGTCTAATGAAGGCTACTGGATGTGTAGTTTCCTCACTAGAGAAGTGATGGAATGTATACGCATTAGTATTGCTGCATCACTTACATGGGCAATACCTTTTTTTCTTGTTCACGTCAAATTTCGACTTTTTGTTTAACTTCATTTTCTATTTTGTCTTGCACCTGAGGTATTACTTATTCTTTGTTTCTCCCAGTTTACCCTGAATCGCACCTGTGTTGCCTTTACAAGAGAATTCTACATGTGAAATATGACGACTCAGTACAGGGTGTATCAAAAAGAATCATCAGATTTGGCACGTCTATATTTCTGAAACTAATAAACATATACAGTGAATTTTGTTTTTTGATGAATGGGAGACTCAGTTTTTTCTTCCACTCCTTTTCATAGGTATTAAATATGCCACCCTTGAATTGCACGGCATGTCAGTGCGGCATTCAGATTGTTCCCACACTGCAGCGAACATGTCTTGAGTTACTGCTTCCACAGCTGCTGTTGTCTCAGTTCATTCACTGTTGTTGGTAACGGAGGCACACACAGTGCGACCGATCCATCATTTAGTAATCCTTTGATTTAAAAATTCCAGCACTTCCAGACGCCAGTGTGGCGATACCCCATCCTGTTGGTAAATGACGTCGTTCGAATCAGTCTCCAACTGTGGGAAAAGAAAGTTCTCAAGCATATCGAGGTATGTGCTGCCTGTAACAGTGTTCTCGGCAAAGAAAAATAGACCATACACCTTTTCCTGTGAAACTGCACAAAACGTGTTAAATTTTGGAGAGTCCCTCTCTTGTTGTACAACTTCGTGTGGCTGTTCCGTATCCCATATTATCATATTATGACGGTTCAACTTTCCATTTAAATGGAATGTTGCATCGTCACTAAACACTAAGTGTGGAAGGCAAGTGTCATCCTTCATCTTGCCAAGAACGAAATTTCAGAACTCCACACCTTGTCGTCGGTCACCTTCACGAAGAGCTTGCAGTAGCTGAATTTTGTGTAGTTTCATGCGTGAACGTCGACGCAACACACGCCAGATGGAAATAGGGGGCATGTTGAGCTATCGAGCTGTACGGCGAACGGATTTCTGCGGATTCCTTGTGAAATCTGTGGCGGACACGTTCGACGTCTGTGAAGACACTCTGGAACGGCCCGGCAATTTACCTGTACACAAACGTGTTTCTTGGAATTGTTCCTGCCATCGTCTAATGCTCTGTGCTGCAGGATGAACCACACCATACGTAGTACGAAAGTCACACTAAACAGCTATTATTGACCCGCACTGCGCAGAACGTGGGATATAAAACGAAGGTTGCCGCCTGTGTATTCAACAACGTGGTAACATGTTCCTTCAGCTCGTCATCATCGTTGAAGTGTTGACCACCAAGGACAAATGGCTCTGAGCACTATGCGACTTAACTTCTGAGGTCATTAGTCGCCTAGAACTTAGAACTAATTAAACCTAACTAACCTAAGGACATCACACACATCCATGCCCGAGGCAGGATTCGAATCTGCGACCGTAGCAGTCGCTCGGCTCCAGACTGTAGCGCTTAGAATCGCACGGCCACTCCGGCCGGCCACCAAGGACAGATTTTAGATGTAAAAAGAGATGAAAGTCTATGGGAGCGAGGTCCGGGCTGTACGGACGATGACCAAACTCGTCCCAGTGAAATTCCCGTAAAAGCTGTTTGGTCACATTTGCCGTGTGAGGTCGGGCATTGTCGTGGAAAAAAAACACCTTTTCACCGTAATCCTCGGCGCTTGTTCTGTATTGCGCGACGCAATTTCTTAATTGTCTCTCAGTAACCGTTAGCATTAATTGTTTGACCTCGTGGTAAGAAAGCAATCAGCAATATGCCATTTCTGTCCCAAAAAACGGTGCACATGACTTTTCGAGGTGTCAAGATTTGCTTAAGCTTAACCTTCATTGGGGATGAAGTGAAGTGTGCCTCCATTCCATTGATTGCCGTTTTGTTTCAGGTGTGTCTACGATACCCAAGTTTCATCCCCCGTGACTGTCAGAGAAAGAAAACCGTCGCCTTCTTCATTGTAGCGTGTCAAAAACTGAAGTGCACTGCCCATCCGTTGTTTTTTGTGTTGTTCAGCAAGAATTTTTGGTACCCAACGTGAGCAAAGTTTTCGAAATTTAAGTTTTCGAAATTTAAGTTTTCGAAATTTAAGTTTTCGAAATTTAAGTTTTCGAAATTTAAGTTTTCGAAATTTAAGTTTTCGAAATTTAAGTTTTCGAAATTTCAGTTTTTCAGTAACAATTTCGTGAATTTGTGATCGTGATATTTGCAGAACTTCCATAGTAAGGGCACCAAGTTTAAACTTACGGTTGTGCTTAATCTTCTCTTCAATTGTGTGAACCAGTTCATCAGTAACCGCAGACGGGCGTCCACTTCATTCTTCATCGTGCACTTGATCACGTCATTCATTGAACAGGCTGATCAATCTTCTAACCATTGAATCACTCATAGCATTTTGTCCGTAAACCTCGCAGATTTGCAGATGAGTTTCCTTTGGTTAGAAAACGAATCACAGATCTAATTTCACACGCGGCGGCCTTTTCAATAACAGCTGACACTATAAAGACGCACTACAAAGCACACGTTGGCAGCAGCGATCTGAAAATGGCGTCCGTGTCTTCTCCTTGAGTCAGAGTAACTGCCGCCCATGCTCGGAAGTGCGATCGTAGCTCTGCCGCGGATAGAAATAGAAACGGAACTTACTTTGTGGACGACCCTCGTATTACTGACTTACAAACTTCTAATTTTTTATTCCATTGTTTTGTTTCATAATCTATTTTCTTGGAACATCCATCAGTTTTATTTTAGAAGTTTGGGCAATCGTGGAACTTAGCGTTAAGTTTTGCTGTTTCTACCTTAACTTATTTATATCCACTTTATTTTCTTTCCTTGCTACTTCTTGTTCTCGAAAAGTTGTAGCATAGACCTTATATCCTGATTACCATCCTGAGTTGGCAACGTATCAGCTGATACTGTACCATGACTTACTGTACTTAACTCATCTGTTGGCTCATTAGTAATGTCGACGTCAGAGTCGTTTTCTCTAACATCATTCCAGTCAGTCACTTCATTTTGCCTAAGTGCTACGCATCCTGGGTTTACATTATCATTGTTTTCCACTAAATCTGAATTTTCACTGTCTTCATTATTAGTTAACTCTACATTCCCAGTGAAATCGTTCACAGCTACTTCAGAATTGTGAAGGAGATCATTAGTTACTGAATTTACTGTTTGAGATAAAACCTAACTACCATAGTTCTCTGTTCATCTACAGTTCACACGAATCTCAAGCCTTACATAGTTTCTAGTTGGTTACAGTTCACAGTTCTTGTTAATAAAATCTTGCCTCAAATTCCAGAGCACTTAGACTTCAAAGATTTCCCCACAAAGGATTCCATATACGGCAGGTGAAAGAGATGGCGAGATACTAGGTGAGATGGGAATTTACGTGTGTGTGGTAAATCACTTCCCTCATTAATTTCCTCCCTTCATACCTCCTCCGTAGTACTATGGATAACGTGTCACTGACCTAATTTGTGTTCTAAGATTACATTACACTCGAGGAACCTAGTTCCTTCCACCGCGCTGAGTGGGACGCATAAGTTCTGATAAATGTTCACGAGCCTGCAGCTCCTATAGCTGTTGTCCCCTGCGCAGAAAGCAGCAAGTAGATCGTGAATCCTTTATCGTGAGGCTGTAATAAACTGTTAGCGAAGAATTGGTACTGTATAAATAATTAAATTTAGAGTTGGTTTGTTTAAACGGGATGCCACACGCTTTGTATTAGCATAATACGAGAAACTGCACAGTTATAGTCCACTTCATGAATCACAAATAATTTCCCTTCTACACTCTTTCACAAGAAATAATGACTGTGCATGTTTGCGTAATTACTATGACCCTAGTTCTGAATCACATGTCCAAAAGACCATGTAACACCTCCGATTTACTATCCCGACCTGATCTGATTGAATAGCAGTCCAATATTTATTATTAACATGACCGTGAACCTAATGGGGCTGGTAATCGGAATTGACTGCCACGGAAGTTGTTACTTTCCCATTCGTTCTGCTCAATACTATAATACTGAATGTCTGGTAATGAGGAACACCAACAGTGTTTTACTAATTACGAACTTATATTCTTCTCAAAACACAAAAAAGGAGACAGCCACTGCCTTCGCCATACATATCAAATTACGGCTAATCTCAGCACAGGCTTTCTTCATTTTCCTTTATCGTCACACGCTAATCCATCACTGCATCCAACACTGCAATCCAAGGTTAGGCCGGCGCGGTAGACGCGAAACCAAATATTGGCACTAGTAACGTCACTGATCACTTTCGTAATGATACTTCACTTTCCCGGTATTAATCTATTACAGAGGGGTCCAACCACAACGATGGCGACACCCTTCTCCGTTAAAGCCCTGTATTTCAACAATGGCCTTCACACACATATACCCACCAAACACACTGGCGCATCTCGACACTCGCTCTCTCAACACGTCACAATCGATTGTTCGTCCTATCGACCTGTGCCAAGTGCAAAGTTATAGTAAGGGCCTCTGGACCCCTTACATCCCCGCCCTAGAAAACTTCTTTGGAGCCTCTGGCGTAAAAGAATCGGCGAAGAAATTAGATATTATTACATCTGAACAAAACACACAGTGTAAATAATTAATGAAATTACAATTTACCAAATAATCCCTCGACTCCGGCAGTGGGCTGCCTCCATAATAATAATCTACAAAACGTTATTACATCTCACAATCATGGCATTGCCCAAATCACAATTTTCCATCAAGCAGCAATAATCCTCTACAGTCCATATTGAACGTAACACACAACATACAATCAAAAATTATTATGTGAACACATGACATATGAGTTATTATATTACAATTGAGTTGTTACAGGTTTTACAGTCATTCTCAAGTAATTGTCGATATGAAATATGAAGTTCTAGTTATAATACATCAGAAAATACAATGCAAACAAACATTCCCCTTTTTCAAATGTCCAATTAACAACTAAATGTTCCAAACATGTCTTACTCAACTACATCATGGAGCTTGAACACCCCATTTCAGACATTTGCCCTAATCGAATTCCACTTCCTCATCTGGGTTATCCCTGTTCTCGTGTGAGTAGTACCTTTTTATGTTTTCCACATGCTCCTTACCATGCACTCTCTTTGTCCGTGCATATTCCAACTCCACCATGTTAGGATGACCAGTTTTTATAATCCTGTATGGTCCCTTATAAACGTGGTTTAATTTGTGTATTTCAGAGTTCATTTTCTTTGATTTTGCATGAACCTTTACTAGTATTAAGTCTCCCACTCGGTAAGTTATCGGTTTCGCTAGCTTGTCGTTTCTTTCCTGTCTTTTCCTAGCCTTCTCCTTCATACTTAATTCCACTAGCTCCAATTTCCTTTCCCTGGTCAATGAACTTCCTGGTGGGTAGACTAGCAACTCGAGAAAAATACTGTCGGGTTCTTGATTGAGCAATACTTCACATGGTGCAAACCCTGTAGAATCATGCGGGAGGTGATTCCTGACCCGCTCAAATTCTTCCAAATATTCTTTCCATGAACCATGCGTTCTATGACAGTATGTTCGGCATAAACGGTTCAATTCTTTCATTGTTCGTCTGCAGGGTTAGAAGCTGGCCTGTATCTAGAAATGGCAATTTGCTCTATTTTATGTTCATTTAACATCTCTGTCCACTCCTTTGACCTAAGTTGTGACCCATTATCACTCAAAATTCGCTTAGGAATACACACCTTTTGAAAATAGTCTTTCTCAAACTGGATAATGATGGCTCTACTAGTGGCTTTCTTTAACTGGTAAAATTTTATGTACTTGGAAACCAGTTCCTCCACTACTAAGATTTGTGTGTAATTCCCTTGTGAGGCAGGAAGTGGCCCAAAGAGATCCACTGCAACTATGTCCTTAATTGCTGTTGGTACAATTGGGTGCATATATCCTTTGTGCTGTACTGTAGTCGTTTTAGATTTTTGGCAAGTGTCACATGTACTCAGTATCTTACGTATACGCCTTCCCATGTTGTTGAATGCACAATCTGACTTCAATTTTTCCAGACACTTCTTCGATCCATAATGCGCATTACTATAGTGTGTATACGAAATTAATTTCTCTATCACATGCTCAGGCACACAGTTTCCAGTTCTCCTCACTCTCCTTGTTTCTTTTATAAAGTATCCCATTGCGAATATAATAAAATGTGCGAATTCTTTCTTCTCCTGCACACCTGTATTTGTTTTTAATTGTCTTCAATGTCTCGTCCTCGTTCTGTTCCCTGCGCACATTCTTTAGCAATTTTCTTACGAATTCTTCATACTGTACTCCTTTCATCAGGTTAATTCTAACTCCTCCTCCTTCCGGCCTGTCCACCAACATTCCTCTCGAGTCAGCTGGTAATCTTGACAAGGCATCAGGTATTATATGGGTTGCTCCTGGCTCGTAAATTATCTCGAAGTCATAGTCCTGTAATGCCAGGGCCCATCGCGTTAGTCTGCTATGCCTCAATTTGCTTGTGGTCAGAAATGTAAGGGCCTTATGGTCAGTTACCATTTTCACATGCCTCCCAGCCAAATAATAACGGAATCGCTTAAACCCCCATACGATTGCCAATGCCTCCCTTTCAGTAATCGAATACTTCCTCTCCCAAGCATTTAAACTCCTGCTACCGAACTCTATTGTTCTTACTCTCTCACCATTTCCGCTCCTCTCCATTTGGTACAAATGTATTCCCAGTCCATAGTCAGAGCTGTCCGCTCCCAAATAAAAGTCCTTGGAAAAATCCGGGTGGTACAATATGTCTTCACTACATAGTGCTTCCTTGATATTCTCAAACTCGGTTTGGCACTCTGCACTCCAATGCCACGTCATTCTTGCCTTGGTCAATTCCCTCATACTCGGGGCATTAAGTATGGATCCCTTGACAAATTTTCTATAAAACTCACAAACCCCAAAGAATGCTCGCAACTGCTTCTTACTATGGGGGGTCAGAAAATTTCTAATAGCCTCCATTTTACTAGGATCAGGATAGATACCCTCCTCTGATATTATATGGCCCAGGAATTTTATCTTTGATTTGCCAAATTCCGACTTGTCCAGGTTACGGTTACCCCTGCAGTTTCAAAAGCTTCCAAGACTGCATCCAACCTATCCAAATGTTCTTCCCATGATTCACTTGCTATCAAGAGGTCATCCACATAAACGGTGACTTTCTTAAGTAACTTCTCGATGAATTCAGACACTGACACATTAAGCCCAAACGGCAACACTCTAAATTGATAGCACCTCCCTCCATAAGTAAATGCTGTATACTGGCGGGACTCTGTGGCCAATGGTATTTGCCAGTAACCGGAAGTTAAGTCGATACTACTAAGTACCTTCGTTCCTCGGAATTTTTGAATCAGTTCTTCTATAGTCTCAGTCTTGTCCCGCTCTGGCTCGATAATCTTGTTCACTGTCTGTGCATCTAAAACTATCCTCACCTCTCCATCCTTCTTATCAACAACAAATAGGGGGTTGTTATATTGACTGTTGGCCCTGTTGGTTCATCGTCCTCTGTATCTCCTCATCTACTGCTCTTCTTTTCACCTGGGGAATGGAATACTGTTTTATATTGAACAGTTTATGGTTCTTTATCTTTACTTACACTCCACCCCTTTCATGATACCTGGCCGTTGAGAAAATACCTTAAAATGCCTGTATAACACTGTGGCTAATTTCCTCTTAATCTCCTCATCTAGGTGTGTCATTTCCTCCAACTTTATACTTACCTTATTCTCTTCATGTCGATCCTCTCGTGCTAATCCCTCAAAGTACATCATCACTTCTTCTTCTAGTTCCTCTTCCCTGTATACTACTGTGGTTCCTCTTCATAACACAAACTTATCCTTTTCAATTCTTTCTCTTCTTTTATTGCACTACCCTCAGCAAACTTTAACCTCCTCTCTTCTCCCTTTCTTCCTTTGACCTTGATAGTACCTTCATCAAAACTCACTATCGCTTCAACTTCATTCAACCAATCTATTCCTAAAATAATTGAAGTGTTCAGTCCAGCCACCACCAAAAATGTTGCTTCGTATTCTTCTCCCTCTATCTCGAAGGTAATCAACACTTATTCTTTAATAGGTTTACTCCTTGCACCCAATGCATTCACAATTCTCACTCCACTCACCGGGAAACTAGGCAAGCTAATGTTTGCTTTCAGTACCTGTTCATATAACCTATGGATATTGCACATGCTTCACTTCCTGTGTCAACTAATGCCTCAATATTCAGTCCACATAGCTTGATCCCTATCATGGGTAGTATAGGTTCTTTGGGGATCCTACTTCTTTCCTCCAGTAGATCTCCTCTTAGATCTCCACCATTGTCATGTCTTAGTAGGTTTATTCTGCTCCTTGTAGCTCTCACTCCTGACCGGACCTCATCCGGAGTGCTTTCAGTTTTCCGGTCTCTCCGCCTCTTTTATATGCACTGTGTCATTCCTTTCCCTTACCCCTTCCTCTCTCATGATCTCTCGGTTCTTCACTCCTTCTCCAATCATTTCTCCATTGCCGTTCACCACCATGGTTCCTATACCTATGGCCACCACCTCTTCCTCTATAATCAGACGAATTATTAAAATGATTCCTTTGGTCACTACTTCCCTCTCGGTTGTGTTCCTGTGATCGAACAGATTCCAACTGTTCCAGTATCTCCATCAAGGCCTCCTTATCTTTAATTAGGCTCCCAGATACAGTTTCTTGCATTCTCCGGCTCAATCTTCTTTTTATCACTGATATCATTATGTCATCACTCAGGGGTTGTTCCAAGGTCTCGTTTAATTCCCACAACTGTTCGGCAAACTCTCTCAACGTTCCTCTCCATGTATTAAGTGACTTTCGGTGTAGTAGGTCCTCAAGTGCTGCACACTGATGATTTTTGGATCAGTATTTCTTCAAGAATTCCCCTTCAAACTGATCATAACTAGTAATCCCTTCCTTCTTCCTGACTCCCCAAGTGAAGGCCTCACCTTCCATCCTATCTATTGTAAATTGAATCTTGTCTGCGTCTTTGAAATGTTCTGGGAAAACTCCTTTTAACCATTTCATAAATATCATTGGGTGCAACCCTCCTTTTGGTTTAAACTTCTGCCCTGTATTGTTTTGGACATACCGACTATCATTGGTCATCAAGGTAACGACTCTACCTTCCCCAATGGTTAAAGTTGCATTGTTAATTCGTTTATCAATTTCTTCTGTCTTGCTCTCCAATTGTTGCACTCCATGTCGTAATTGCCTGACCTCCATTGCGACCCTCTTGTTATGCTCTTCTCGTTACATGGCTATAGCATTTTTCAGATTGACAGCCAGTTGGTTTTGCCTATCTCCTATCCCCTTAACCGCATCATTGCATTGTTTCTGCATCTGCGTCACCTCGGCGATTTTATGATTGCAATTTGTTTCCACTTCGGTGATCCTTTCTTCCAATTCGGCTTTAGTTTCTTTAATATCGTCTTCTATCTTTTTGTTAACTTTCCTTCCATCTTCTCCGCGTCTCCCTGGAATTGGTCTATGCTCTTCTGTAGCTTACTCTCTCTCTCTCTCTCTCTCTCTCTCTCTCTCTCTCTCTCTCGTTGATGTCCATCTTCAGTCGTTCTTGTAACTCCTGCATTTCCTTCTTCAGATTATATTCTTATCTTCATTTGTGATGTTTTGATCTCTTGTGCTATAGTTTCCTTAAATGATTTTTCTAAGCTTTCTTTGGTTTCTTGTAAATCTTCCTTTAATGATTTGTGGAATATTTCTTCCCTTTCTCTAGTTTCTTCTAATTTCTCTTTTGTTGCCTTGGTTTCCTTTAGCAAGTCTGCTAACATCAACCGTATATCCTCACCCTCTGAAACTGGCTTCTCTCTCGTCGTTTGTCCAGGTGTCTTGGGGTAACTAGTTGACTGTGCTAATGGGCTTTCTAATGACAATCCATAATCACTGATTCCTGAATCATCTCTGTCTTCCTGTCCTATCCCTTTCCTTTCAGCTACTGCCTCACAAACCTGCTTACCTTCGGTAGACACGTTTGGTTTATTTTTAATGCACAAGCAAGTAATATAAAATAACCTCTTGTAACCCAAAATGCTCCTAATTACCACTAAACAAATCAAATAGTAACTGCAGTATTATCAGTTAATCCCAAAATTGATACAATACGTATGAGTACTGAACGTAACGACTCTCAAAACCTAATAAATTCAAATATCAATTTTCACATAGTTTATGTAAAATGTTTTAAATAAGACAAATCACACCATTCATTAAATTTATAAATGTAAAATCTCCAAAAACAATGAGCATATCTGTATAATCACCGTTCAGACAGCGCAGTATGCATAAATGAGCATGCTATATTTCAGAGTATGTTTCGTAAAATTCTCTGAAATTACTGTAATTGGGTACTTGTCCTAAGGCAAAACACACCTCGAAACTGTTTATTTAATGTGAAGATAGTATATTGCAATTTAATGTTGTGCTAACCAGTTGTCTTCACTCACCAATTGGCGTTACTACGAGTCGCGAAGTTTTGACGTTTGAAGTGGGTGTGGCGCTTATGTGACGCGCTGCTCTACTGCCGTCAGAGCCACGTGAGTCGCGCTGAAGATCTGTGGTGAGTTGTTGAAGTTCTCAGTCGGCCGCTCCGCGCGCTGCAGGCGGGCGTAGTTTGTAGTTCGGCCGCTAGATGCTGGGTTGGCGCTCGGTGTCTCCAAGTCGTGCTGGTCGCTGTCCAGTGTAGTGCGTCTGCATCTGACCTACTCCTTGCACAGGTAGTTGGGATGATGCGTGAAATCACCTCGCGGATCGAAGCTCTTTGGCGCAGCTGCTGCACGGGTTTGCGTGCCGTCATTCAACAATTGCGTCGCAACATAAGTTGTCGCCTGCATAACAGTTTATGGGTCCACATGAAGTTTCTCGATTTTCATCATTCAAAAAGCAATTTCGGTCATACATTACTATTAAACACTTCTTTAAAAGCTTTCTTGACGAATTCTTGGCTCGTTTTGTTGTGGTAATGTTCACGCGTGTCTTTCTTTGGTGTTCACTTTTCACAGTTTTTCGCACGGATTTACACGTTTGCACATTATAACACAGTTTATCGACACTACTACTCTTATCTAATATGGCGAAAAAACAGTTTATTCACAATCGTAAGATGCTATTACTTCGTATTGTTCAAGATGCACTTTTTCTTGTCGCGATTATTAATTTTTCAAAACATGGTGTAGACATTGTCCACTGTCCAACATTCGTTATGGTTACACAGTTTTAATTACGGTAACCAGTTATAAGGTCCTATACATCGAAACACTGTTTTAAAGTTTCAGTTTTGCATCTACCTATGCATATGTAACCGAATGAATTTATTGCCACAAGTTTAAAGTTTATATACTGTCTTCATCCGAAATTGGAAAATATTTTCTCGCGTTAAGCAAAATAAAATTACCTATTGTTCTTTACTATTCGTCCAAAGATTGCATTTGTCCTTTCACGGTAAGCCAAGGTGTAACACCTCCGATTTATTATCCCGACCAGATCTGATCGAATAGCAGTCCAATATTTATTATTAACATGACCGTGAACCTAATGGGGCTGGTAATCGGAATTGACTGCCACGGAAGTTGTTACTTTCCCGTTCGATCTGCTCAATACTATAATACTGAATGTCTGGTAATGAGGAACACCAACAGTGTTTTACTAATTACGAACTTATATTCATCTCAAAACACAAAAAAGGAGACAGCCACTGCCTTCGCCATACATATCAAATTACGGCTAATCTCAGCACAGGCTTTCTTCATTTTCCTTTATCGTCACACGCTAATCCATCACTGCATCCAACACTGCAATCCAAGGTTAGGCCGGCGCGGTAGACGCGAAACCAAATATCGGCACTAGTAACGTCACTGATCACTTTCGTAATGATACTTCACTTTCCCGGTATTAATCTATTACAGAGGGGTCTAACCACGGCGATGGCGACACCCTTCTCCGTTAAAGCCCTGTATTTCAACAATGGCCTTCACACACACATACCCGCCAACCGCACTGGAGCATCTCGGCACTCGCTCTCTCAACGTCACAATCGATTGTTCATCCTATCAACCTGGGCCAAGTGCAAAGTTATAGTAAGGGCCTATGGACCCCTTACAAGCAGAGATTGCGAATTAAATTTTTAACCATACCGACTACGGCAAACAATAAGTGTGTCGTCATAGACTGCCGATCGATCACTGGTCAAACAGTCGAACCACCTCTCCCGCCATCCGAGTTAGGCGCGATCCGAAGGTCTTCGACGTGCTTCGTCTGTCTTTTCATTCTGCAACTGTCTATTGTTCTGCTGGTAATCAACGCTTTCGAAATAATGGAATGACAGATTGCTATTGAGAGATGCTTTTATATGAAAAGCAAGTAAATTCACTGTTTAGTTTTTCTAATATTACTAACAGAAGTTTTTCAGTTCGGCGCGCTACTTCCCCAGCAGCCAATCGCGGAGGACAACAATTTAGGCGGTCTTTCTCGCGAAACACGTACCGAATGAACCAACTGTCATCGGTACCTCACACCACATTACGTCATCTTCCCACTGATGCCTTCTCATGTGCTCTAAGAAGAGCTTCTTGTAGCTGGATACGATGGATGGCTCTAAATCTAGAAATATTACAACGTCACAGACAAATTCCTGCTTTACAATGAAGCGATATTCAGCTGTAAGTCTGAACAACTGAGTTCCTTTCTTCATCCGTTTCGTCCGCAATTTTAACGCAGCCACATTTACAGGCGCAAATTCCTTATTGTTCACCGAGCGACGTGGCCCAGTGGCTAGCACACTGGACTCGCATTCGGGAGGACGACGGTTCAATCCCGCGTCCGGCCATCCTGATTTAGGTTTTCCGTGATTTCCCTAAATCGCTCCAGGCAAATGCCGGGATGGTTCCGTTGAAAGGGCACGGCCGACTTCCTTCCCCATCCTTCCCCAATCCGATGAGACCGATGACCTCGCTGTCTGGTCTCCTTCCCCAAACAACCCAACCCTTATCGTTCGGAATATATATCCACTGCTCGGCTGGTACGTGGTGATACGCGTGCGATGTTCACCACTTTCTTCACATGTTTACATCTGATACGCTCGAAGACGTTTCCTACTTAATCATGCAGGCCTTCCGTCTTTATAAAACATAGGCATTCCTCAGTACCGCCTCAGTGAAAAATCTGAACACTGAAGCCAACACTCTCTAAAGCGGTCCTCTCACGGGACATGAAGACGCACGTGGAAGAGGAGTTGGTGACGTCACAGCGTGGAATACGAGTCCCACGAGAAAGTCAGGCCATGGGACGTACGTCACAGCTCGTAACGAGTGGCAGCAGCTGTCTCCGTCGGGGAACGTGTGGCTGTTTCAGACGAGTTTACTAATCCTTGAGTGAGGGTTTAAACGTATGCAAGCTCTCGATAGCACACGACAAACTTAAGACCTTTGGCGCCTACCTTTCCAACTAGATATTAGTTTCCAGTGAGCCCTGCAGGGAGCCGAGCGCTCTCGCAGTGTGACAGACAAAATGCGTTTCTAAACCTGTTAACTCGCAGCTGGGCGTGCACGTGCTAACGAGAATCGTATCTTTTTCTGGAATCTGCTATTATGAAGTCTTACTGATTAACAGTACAACAACAGAATTTAATATCAGTACTTGATACAAACGTGGTAACGGCTTGTTTATAGCATTTAGTCCCTTCTGCTTAGCAGTCCTCATTTCATACAAGAAGTTGTGCCTTTTGCAACTTATAATCATTTTGACATGATTTTAATTTTATTATACCCCAGTACAGCCGTAAGAAATTATAAGTAGGTCTATGGACTTTAGATTATTGTAGGATTAATAAGTTAGACTCTACAACAGTGGATTCCAGTCGAAAATGCAATTCTCGTTTGTACGTACACACCTAGTTGCGATATAACAGGTGTAGAAACGTAGTTTGTCTGCTGAGCTGAGCGAGAGAGTTCAGGCCTACTTTCGTGACGTACGCGCCGCGGCCTGCCTTTCTCGTAGGCCTCGAGCCAACTAGTGCGATGTCACAGGTTCGTTGCGGAGCCCGTATTTCTCGTGGACTCTGTTGGAATACCAAGTTCCACTACACTGCGGAGCGTGATATAAAGAATCTGTACCACTTGTGTGCTACGAAAGTATACCGTTTCAATGCTACGGCACAATGATGATCTATCAAAGGCGCATCTTCTGTACAATGACATTTGTAGATTGTGTATGCCATACACGGCGATCTCGTTGCTACGTCGAAGCTGTAGCGCAGTTTGATAGCATCGAGAGCACATGTCTGGGTTATTTATTATAATTATGAATTTGCTACAATTTTTGTTTCTCCAGTGGCCAGAAATCATGTGACTATGTCTGAAATGAACCCAAGTGATCACAAGTTGCACACGGGAAGTTTTCGCTGTTCTATGAAACTTTCTGTAAAATACACTTACGGAATAAGTCGCAGCACCAAGAAGGTGTTGTGCGACATAAACGAAACTTGGTAGGCGTGTGTCTACATCTCGAAGGGGATGTCTGTTCAAATTTCGCGCCAGTCGCAAAGAGTGGCGCTCGTAATGCCAATGAGGATGCAAATCAAGTTTGCTTTAAATACACGCTTTAACGGTAGTGAGCGTTAATTGCCTTTGAGATTGGACGTAGTGGGCTGAAGTTAGTGAAGAACGCCTTTAAGGCGACTAAGACGCCATTGACACCTCACTTAGTTTGAACGTCACGCAATAGGTCTATGAGAATCTGGATGTTCCTTTCGTGTTATTGCTGAAAGCGTTGGCCTATAAATGATTGCTAGCAGCGGTGTTCACGAGAATGTTCGGTCGCATGAAGAGCGGGCTCCAGACGCCACGTGGCACTAGCGAAAGAGAAGACCATCGTGTTCGGCGTATGGATCCGACGCATCATATTGCATCTGTAGCAGCAATTTGTGTTTCAGTTGGCACCACAGTGAGCGAACGAACTGCTGCAAATCGGTTACTTCGAGGACAGCTCTGAGCCAGACCCTCCAAAGTGTGCATTAACTGACCCCACACCCACCGCCTTCTGCGATTTACTGGTGCCAAGCGAGATCTCATTGGAGGGCAAAGGGGAATCTATTGTTTTCTCACGAAAGCTGGTTCTGCCTCGGTGTCAGTGATGACCGTGTGTTGGTTAGAAGGCGGCCAGCATTTCACATTTACAATGGCTTATCTCGCACTTACATTAACTGTGATCTTGAAATATAAATCACTTAAATTTGTTACCTAGACATACGTATTTCCGAAATTTCATTACTCTAGATTATTTTTGGTGTTGGGATTTTTTGCTGGCCAGTGTAAATATATCTATCTCTGAGTTTATGTACTTAACATGTTTGTATCTTCCCGGTAAATATCTTTTTCAATGACAGTGAGGAGTTTAACGAAAAGTCTCTTCTGCCATTCGGATGAAATTGCGAAACGAGTCTAGATCTTGAAATCAGTATGAAGTAGCAAGTTTTTTTTCACGGTATTGGTAGTCAATACAATATAGATAGTATGGATATTATGCATGCGCATACTGACGTTAGACACTATAGATTAACTATAAACAATTTAACACCGAAAATGGGTTAAAAATTCAACTGGGTTAACGAATAACTTCTACTAAATAGTGTGTATCTCAGATCGTTGTAAAACTTTGTGTAGTGTTCCTTTACCGTCGGTCGCTGTTCAGGCCATCGACGTGTCCAGAATCTTCTTCGCGATTTCCTCAGCTCTTCTTCATCTGCATCTACATCCATACTCCGCAAGCCACCTGACAGTGTGTGGCGGAGGGTACCTTGAGTACATCTATCGCTTCCCCCTTCTGTTCCAGTCTCGTATTATTCGTGGAAACAAGGATTGTCGGTATGCCTCTGTGTGGGCTCTAATCTCTGATTTTATCCTCATGGTCTCTTCGCGAGATATACGTAGGAGGGAGCAATATACTGCTTGACTCCTCGGTCAAGGTATGTTCTCGAAACATCAACAAAAGCCCGTAACGAGCTACTGAGCGCCTCTCCTGCAGAGTCTTCCACTGGAGTTTATCATCTCCGTAACGCTTTCGCGATTACTAAATGATCCTGTAACGAAGCGCGCTGCCCTCCGTTGGATCTTCTCTATCTCTTCTATCAACCCTATCTGGTACGGATCCCACACCGGTGAGCAGTATTCAAGCAGTGGGCGAACAAGTGTACTGTAAACTACTTTCTTTGTTTTAGGATTGCATTTCCTTAGGATTCTTCCAATGAATATCAGTCTGGCATCTGATTTACCGACGATTAATTTTATATGGTCATTCCATTTTATATCACTTCTAGTGCCTACTCCCAGACAATTTATGGAATTAACTGCTTCCAGTTGCTGACCTGCTATATTGTAGCTAAATGATAAAGGATCTTTCTTTCTATGTATTCGCAGCACATTACACTTGTGTACATTGAGAGTCAGTTGTCATTCCCTGCACCATGCGTCAATTCACTGCAGATCCTCCTGCATTTCAGTACAATTTTCCATTGTTACAACCTCTCGATACACCACAGCATCATCCGAAAAAAGCCTCAGTGAACTTCCGATGTCATCCACAAGGTCATTTATGTATATTGTGAATAGCAACTGTCCTACGACACTCCCCTGCGGCACACCTGAAATCACTCTTGCTTCGGAAGACTTCTCTCCATTGAGAATGACATGATGCGTTCTGTTATCTAGGAACTCTTCAATCCACTCACACAATTGGTCTGATAGTCCATATACTCTTACTTTGTTCATTAAACGACTGTGGGGAACTGTATCGAACGCCTTGCGGAAGTCAAGAAACATAGTTAACGCAGCAATTTCACGCTCGTACTTTTCATAAAGAAACTGTATGATTGGGAGCCAAATGAAGCCGATAGCGGCCGCTGAAGACTACAAATCATGTTAACCAGCTCGTCCCGTGTGACGACGGCGCTGCCCTATTGAGTTCGGATGTCCCGCCCACGTCAACGCCAACGTTAGCTTTCTCGCCCCGTGTGAGGACGGCGTAAGCATTCGATAATTTATTATGTGTCACAGCTACGTAGAATTTTTTAAATTTTCGCCATTTTACGGTTTATTTCCTTTTGCACGCGTTACTGGAACATCGTCTTTGTAACCATTTGCAAGTGCTTCATTATTCTCATTTCGAAATTAATAACATTGTATGTCGTAATGCACATAGAGAACATTGTCATGTTAATGCCATTTACATCACATTACCACCTGTACTTTTTTCACTAACTTGATCTTTTTACTCGATAAGCACTTGATTTTCCTACTAATAGTAATCACAGTTCTTGATATTTAGTGGGAGCGTCCAGTATGTAACGCAGCACATTCTCTCTCGGCTAATTACGATTGCAAAAATGTGGAATTTGTTGCGGGACATCGTGGAATATATCCGTTTCAGCCCCTATAGTTTTATAAATTTCCGACGGGTGGCGGCGCTATACGTAGCCTCAAAATGGCGTCTGTAACGGAGATGCATTCCGAGCTCAGAGCTGTCTTTCGTGTCTTCTGGCGGAAATCCATATCACTGCAGATACTCATAGGTGGTTGCAGAATGTCTACAGAGACCTGGCAGTAAACAAAAGCACGTTGAGTCGTTGTGCGTTGTGCACGAAGATCGCGCTAACCTGTCCGATCTCCAGCGTGCCGGCCGGCAGCACACACCTGTGACTCCTGCACTGTTGGAACGTGCGGACACACTCATTCGAGGTGTTCAACTGGACGTCTCTGTTGGTAGTGCTGACATACTTGTCCACCAGTTACAGTACTCAAAGGTTTGTGCCCGCCGGGTTCCTCGCCGTCCAACAGAAGACCATAAAGAGCAACCGAGAACCGCCTGCGTGGAAATTGCTGTTCGGCCCAATGTAGGATGCGCTCTGCAGAAAGCAGTACGTAGCTGATGGGGAGGTTATACATGCAGCAAGATAATGGCTCCGACGTCGACCAATAGAGGGGTACCGTGCGGGGGTAATACAGACCTTCCACTAAGTTGGCTTAAGGCCTTTACGTTAAACGGAAATAATGTTGAAAAATAGGATTTTTGTAGACAAAAGAGTGAGAAATAATATGGTCAATTAGAATCCTGAATAAAAGCAACCTGCTTTCAGGAAAAAATATATTGCATTTCTTATTGACCTCGCCCCTCCCCCCGTATTACGACATTTAGTGTATCTAGTTTCGAAAGGATGGTAGTGACCCACTCCATAATGGCTACAAAACCGAAATCGTAATAGTACCCAGAAGGAAATAAAATGGCAGAGCTCTAAAACATTATCATTTAGATTTCTTAAGCAGTTGCGGCCGCTGTATTTCCTTCCAGTTCCTCTGCAGGTGTTTGAAATTGTCATTGTCTATAGATAATGTAATAAAAGCTGCCTGTTTGTACATTCTTGAATAATTGGACATTTATCTAGTTTCGTATACTACCCAAACTGTTCAAATGGCTCTGAGCACTATGGGACTCAACTTCTGAGGTCATCAGTCTCCTAGAACTTAGAACTACTTAAACCTAACTAACCTAAGGACATTACACACATCCATGCCCGAGGCAGGATTCGAACCTGCGACCGTAGCAGCAGCGCGGTTCCGGACTGAAGCGCCTAGAACCGCTCGGCCATAGCGGCCGGCACTATATTACCCACTTTTACCTTAAAACAGCGATGACACGTCGTGACGTAAAGCGTTTTTAAAGGGTAGTGAGATCAGTCAAAATGTGAGGGAACTGGGTGAAGGTAACGCAAAAGGCGAGCCAATATCAAGCGTATAGCACACGTTTAGAGGCAGGGGCTGAGAATACTGCGAAAGAGCGATTTGTGAGGTAGAACACCCACTAGAAAAATATATTGGATTTTGGGCAACAAAGATGAGCGAACTTTTCAATTCAAAGAACATACAGACAGGAATCAGTCATCGTATGGCTATTACAGCGTTATTGATCACTGTAGTCGAACGAAAAGTTGTAACGATCGAAAGATACTCGTGCTTAGCAACTCAGGACGGAAAATTGTTATGAACTTCTGGCTGTAGTCGACAGAAACTTTCGGTTCTGGGAAGGAGAATGGAACAAATTCAGACATCATTTGCGAGGTACGTTGGTGCCATGGAGGGTAATGACGAGTGGTAAGGACCCATCATGGTTCTATGCAAGTCACTGCGAAAGTAGAAGTGGGTGAACAGCACATTAAAACGAATGAGTAACGTTGATGACAGACAGCTGCTGAACGAAGTAAAAACAAGGATAAGGACAGTGAGCAAGAATAGTGTACTGAATTCGAAAACCAGTTCGTACCTAGCACGGTGTCAAAAAATCGAAAATAGTTTTGATGCCATAAAATGATCAGTGTAACGAAAGATTATGTCCAGAAGCTCAACCACGATGGCATAAAAACGGAAAGTAATGAAATGAATGCCGAAATACTAATTTTGCCTCCCTAAATTGCGTTCTCAGAAACGATTACAAAGCAGTTACTACCTTAGATTGCTGTGCGGTCGCAAAATTTTAGGTATAGAAATAAGTAAGCGCGATGGGAGAAGTTCTACAGGATCAGATAAACTGCCCGCTAACATGCCATCTTAGATATGCACAGGAAATGGCCAGCCCCACTTCTAGCAGCAGTACACCGTAGATTGCTGGAACAACACAGCGCGCCAAGTTACTGAAGAAATGGTGCAGTCGTTTCAGTCTACAGGAAGGGTAGCAAGAACGAGGTACGAGGTACAGCTATATGTACTTCCCTAACTGACGTCAATTTCTAGAAGAATTATAGAACATATATGTGCTCACGTGTGATGAATTGTTTGGAGACAGAACAACTCCTATGTAGGAATCAATAGTTTTCCCCGCTTGTATCCATCAAGTGAATCCAGCTTGAGCAGTTCCTTCATGAGATCGTAAGCGATTTAAGTGAAAATCTCTTGACAAATAGCATATTGTGATATTCTCATTTAAATAAGTCCATGCGCGAAATTCGAAAACTTTGCAATTAAAAAAATGTGGGTCAACATGATCTTGCGTTTGGTGTATCGTACACCAAATGTTGCTGGAAATGAAATTAGCTAATGTATTGAATTTTTATTTAGACTTGGGAGGAAGTCTCAATCTGCCTCCAATGTCGATAAAATGAAATTATGTAGCATGTACACTTCCGAGGCATCTCCTAAAACTGTACGAGATTTTGGCAAGTGATAGCAATATATATATATATATATATATATATATCCCCCACACACACACGCTATATAACAAATGTGAAACACAGTTGCAATTTTACAATTAACATAACGCCGTTGTATCCCATTGTAGTAACATTCCACGCACATAGGTAGATAAATGAAGAAAATAAACTAAATAAAACAATAACCAGTTTCCGAAGACGGGACGCAGAAATAAGAGACACCGCCGCAAGCCACTAAATCACTAGGTTTGCCGAGCACATCTCGCGCATAACGGCGTATTTATCACATCAAAAACTTTGATCCTCGTTTCCTCAGAAACGGTTGGGTATGTACGGGTAAGCCGTGACTGGTGTTCGGCTATTTAGGCTTCTCTTCCACTGAGTAAAGTTTCTGGAAAATCTGGTTATGGCAATGACCGTGCTCTCCACTGCCATGTGGGCGAGAGTAATCTCATGAAAGCAAAGCAAATGGAATTATGCTGCATGTCACGTGACTGGGCGTAATAACACCTTGCACTGGCCGCCGCCAGGTCAGTAAAGTACAGAATGCGCAAAATGCGCGATATGAGCGCATTTTGGTGCGCCCAGATCGTGGGTGCCAAACACTGTACGAACACACAGGCAGTCTTCTTGAGCGTAGTCCAAAGATTGGCAACTGGGTTTGAAGGTTCAGAAACGTAGAACTGAGCACTCCAAAAAACGAAAATGCGTGACTATAATATTAAAGAGTCAACTAAAATCTGTCAATTCATACGAATACTTGTATGTAACAATTACAGAGATATGAAATGGAACGATCACGTTGGCTTAGGCGTAGGTGAAGCAGGTGGAAGATTCATTGCTAGGGTACTGGGAAAATGCAATCAGACTACAACTAATCTAGAATGAGATTTTCACTCTGCAGCGGTGTGTGCGCTGATATGAAACTTCCTGGCAGATTAAAACTGTGTGCCCGACCGAGACTCGAACTCGGGACCTTTGCCTTTCGCGAGCAAGTGCTCTACCATCTGAGCTACCGAAGCACGACTCATGCCCGGCCTCACAGCTTTACTTCTGCCAGTATCTCGTCTCCTACCTTCCAAACTTTACAGAAGCTCTCCTGCTCAGATGGTAGAGCACTTGCCCGCGAAAGGCAAAGGTCCCGAGTTCGAGTCTCGGTCGGGCACACAGTTTTAATCTGCCAGGAAGTTTTACAACTCATCTATTCGGGCGACCCATACTAGAATATTGCTCAACTGTGTGCAACCTAAGTCAGGCACAATTATCATGGAATGTCAAATGTACACGAAGATACGCAAGAACATATGGACACACGTTTGATCGACTCGTGGGAGAGCATTATGGGGACGCCGAAAAGCCTGAAGTGGCAGACGCTTGAAGACAGACGCAAGGTACCCCGTGAAAATAAAGCTTCAGGAACAACTGTCAAGTGAGGAATCCAGGAATATTGATGGTGGGAAAGTTCATCACTTCACTCTGAGTTGGGTTGGAGCAGAAATAGGGTACACTCTTTCCTGCGAATTATTTTCATATTTCTCAAACGAAAAACAGGGAGAAAATCCTTTCGTAAGTTTCCATTCCAGTCGTTCACTATTAAAAATACAGTGAGTTACGGGATTCTGCCAAAATTGCAGCAGAATTCGCGATTTATTTTTGTCAGAATTGTTAACGATTTCTAATTTGAAGCAGCTTCATCATTTATGAGGAATGGCTACATTTTACTTGTTGACAGGTCTAATTTTGCTTTTTTACCAAAATACAGTATAAATTGCACAGACTCAGCTTGCAATAGCTATTGCGATAGAATCTTTAAACAGAATGTCTTATTAAACTAGCAATAGGCGGCCAGCGTGGTCAATACCTGATGGAAACCTCAGTGTGTCGGTTTGCTGTAACATAACGTAAGAAATTTCACGTTTATTTTCATACTAGCAATTTATCTTTCCCATAGCTGCCAAAGACTCTTAAAAAATTACAGTACTGGAACGAAAAAATAAAATACCATACCTTCCGCTATATCGCCGTAGGTAAGGAAGTTCTGTGCGTTGACCATACTTCTCAGTTCTTATATTTTATTCATATATTCTTCAGCAAGTTTAAGTGTACTCCTTTAGATGATGATAGAAACGTTCGACACACAGAAATTCCGAACACCACGAGCATCGCGTGAATGTAGGTTTGCCACAGCGACATTCCTTCGTATGATCCTTAATCCGGAAGGAAATGTCGTTAACATTACTGAGGATTCATGCGTCGCCAGTAATTTCCCGTCAGACCACGCGTAACTGAGAACTTTTCCGAAACTGCCATTTGCAGTTTGTTATAAATCAAGATAAACAACAGGAATTTCATCGAATAAATTTTAAATAATTTTTCCATTAATTTTTTTAATTCATTCATTAGACATAGAGTTAGTACACGAATAAGGACAAAGTTACTTAAATACACGTTGGGAAACATCCGTGTAATACATTTTCAACTTTTCGCGGCGCAATGAATAATCCATTAAATTTAAGGCATGCAGCCGCTCAAATAAAATTTTGGATGGATTTTCTCCGTAACATATTCATAGAGCATTCAATTTAAAACCTAGAATGCAGCTATGTGATGGGGGAAGAAGATTGTAAACCCTTTACATCTACATCCACATCAATACTCTGCAAATCACATTTAAATGCCTGGCAGAGGGTTCATCGAACCACCTTCACAATTCTCTTATTCCAATCTCGTATAGCGCGCGGAAAGAACGAACACCTATATCTTTACATACGAGCTCTGGTTTCCCTTATTTTACTGTAGTGATCGTTCTCTCTATGTAGGTCGATGTCAACAAAATATTTTCGCGTTCGGAGGAGAAAGTTGGTGATTGGAATTTCGTAAGCAGATTCCATCGCAACGAAAAACGCCTTTCTTTTGATGTTGTCCAGCCTAAGTCCTGTATCATTTCAGTGACGCTCTCTCCGTATTTCGCGATAATACAAAACGTGCTGCCTTTCTTTGAACTTTTTCGATGTACTCCGTCAGTCCTATCGGGTAAGGATCCCACACCGCGCAGCAGTATTCTAAGAGGACGGACAAGCGTAGTGTAGGCGGTTTCCTTAGTAGGTGTGACACATTTTCTAAGTGTCCTGCCAATAAAACGCAGTCTTTGGTTAGCCTTCCCCACAATATTTTTTGTGTGTTCCTTCCAGTTTAAGTTGTTCCTAATTGTAGTAGCTAAGTATTTAGTCGAATTTACGGCTTTTGGATTAGACCGATTTATCGTGTAACCGAAGTTCAACGAATTCCTTATAGCACTCATATGGATGACCTCACACTTTTCGTTATTTAGGGTCAACTACCAATTTTCGCACAATTCAGATATCTTTTCTAAATCGTTTTGCAATTTGTTTTGATCTTCTGATGACTTTATTAGTAGATAAACGACAGCGTCATCTACAAACAAGCTAAGACGGCTGCTCAGATTGTCTCCCAAATCGTTTATATAGATAAGGAACAGCAAAGGGGCTGTAACACTACTTTAGGGAACGCCAGAAATAAGTTCTGTTTTACGTTTAACGTCGATATGCAGCAGGATTCTGGAACATATATTGTGTTCAGACATTATGAATTACCTCGGAGAAACCGGTCCATTGACACACAGTCAACATGGGTTTAGAAAACATCGTTCTTGTGAAACACAACTAGCTCTTTAGTCGCATGAAGTGTTGAGTGCTATTGACGAGGGGTTTCAGAAAGATTCCGTATTTCTGGATTTCCGGAAGGCTTTTGACACTGCACCACACAACCAGCTTGTAGTGAAACTGCGTGCTTATGGAGTATCATCTCAGTTATGTGACTTGATTTGTGATCTCCTGACAGAGGTCACAGTTCGAACTAATTGATGGAAAGTCATCGAGTAAAACAGAAATGATTTCTGGCGTTCCCAAGGTAGTGTTACGGGCCCTTTGCTGTTCCTTAACTATATAAGCGATTTGGGAGACAACCTGAGCGGCCGTCTTAGGTTGTTTGCAGATGATGCTGTCATTTATCGACTAATAAAGTCACCAGAAGATAAAAACAAATTGCAAAACGACTTAAAAAGATATCTGAATGGCGCGAAAATAGGCAGTTGATCCTAAGTAACGAAAAGTGTGAGGTCATCCACATGAGTGCTAAAAGGAATTCGTTAAACTTCGGTTACACGATAAACCAGTCGAATCCATAGGCCGTAAATTCAAATAAATAGAAAGTGTTACGGGAAGACTAACCAAAGACTGCGTTTTGTTGGCACGACACTTAGAAAATGTAACAGACCTACTAAGGAGACTGTCTACACTACGCTTGTCCGTCCTCTTTTTAGAATACTGCTGCGCGCTGTTGGATCCTTACCAGATAGGACTGATGGAGTACATCGAAAAAGTTCAAAGAAAGGCAGCACGTTTTGTATTATCGCGAAATCTGGGAGAGAGCGTCACTGAAATGATACAGGATTTGGGCTGGACATCATTAAAAGAAAGGCGTTTTTCGTTGCGACGGAATCTTCTCACGAAATTCCAATCACAAACTTTCTCCTCCGACTGCGAAAATATTTTTCTAACACCGACCTACATAGGGAGAAACGACCCCGCGATAAAATAAGGAAATCAAAGCTCGTACGGAAAGATACAGGTGTTCGTTCTCTCCACGCGCTATACGAGATTGGAATAATAGAGAATTGTGAAGGTGGTTCGATGAACCCTCTGCCAGGCACTTAATTGTGATTTGCAGAGTATCAATGTAGATGTAGAAGCACATACAAAAATTTTGTGGTCACATACAATCCAGTCTGTTACGTAGTTTGCATTATTTCAATTTCTCGTAAGCAAACTATCAAAATGTTACTGTCACAAAATTCATTTCACATAAACAACATGCTGTACTGTGGCAAGGAAAAGAAGGGCACCAGCGAAAAAAATGCTTTTATCGGAGTATAAAAAGGTGAATATGCTCATGTTCAGAAGACTCTCATCGAAAAATGAGGTACCAGCTGCCTCATTCTACCTTTCTCAGCGCCTTTTAAATGTGCCCAAAAATTTTTTTGATGCGAACATATTCGGGATTTTGGAGACCGAGGTAGGAGGAGACAGTGGCAATGGGAAAGAGGCGGAAAAGTAATTAATGCTGGAAGACGGTAGACATTGCTTGTGGCATAGAAAGAGCGAAGGACAAAGGCAATGTGAGAGAAACAGAGTGACAAAGAAGCAGTGGAACATAGTTGGCAGTGACTGAACAGTACTAGGAAAAGAGTGAGACAGTGCTAGTGGGAGAGAAATGAAGAAATGGCAAAGTGAAATTGGGTAAGAGCCAGTGATAATGAGAAAGTGTCTGACAATGACAACGAGGACGAGAGAGATAGTGGCAGTGAGAAGACACAGCAGCAACTGGATGGAATGAATGAGAAACAAGCAGCAAGCAGTGAGAGAGAGAGAGAGAGAGAGAGAGAGAGAGAGAGAGGACAGAACCAAGGAGACTGGGGATATGAGACAGGAGGCAGTGATTGTTAAACGGAGAGAGATAAGAACTACACGTTGTGCTAAATGGGCAAGTGGGAGTGGAGGACAGATACTGGCGACTTACAGTGGACTAGTATGTGTGAGCGAATTACAACTACGGGAGCTAGTGAGAGGTGAATTTGCAAGTTAAAAAGAACGCGAATACGTTCGCATGCCAAAATATTTGGGAAAATTTTGAAAGGTGCTGAGGAAGGTAGAATGAGGCAGTTGGTAACCCATTTGTCAGTCAGTCTTTTAAACAGGAGCATATTCGAATTTTTCGTGCCCTGATAGGAAGGTTTTTCCGCTGGTTGTTATGTTCGTAATAAGCTGCAATTTTTTGGTTAGTGATTTTTAGCAAAGCACCCACGTGAAACCAGGTGAAATCGCTTAATGGCTTGTGATCCATTTAGAACGTTTTGATATAGAGTGCGGAAAATTTCAAATAGATCGGCCAGTGGCAAGACATCGATGTTCAAATATGTCCTAGTTGTCTTCTAATGTCAGACCGAGTGAGGTGGCGCAGTGGTTAGACACTGGACTCGCATTCGGGAGGACGACGGTTCAATCCCGCGTCCGGCCATCCTGATTTAGGTTTTCCGTGATTTCCCTAAATCACTCCAGGCAAATGCCGGGATGGTTCCTCTGAAAGGGCACTGCCGACATCCTTCCCTAATCCGATGAGACCGATGACCACGCTGTCTGGTCTCCTTCCCCAAACAACCAACCAACCAATCTTCTAATGTCTATCAAGCAAGCACCACGCCTTCCCGTGTGCTTTTGTATTCATATTGTTTGATACTTGTTTCAGTTGTGAGCAGTCTTTGGAACGTATCAATTTGCGATAGATGTTCATCGAACAGAACAGATTCTACATTTACATACTAATACTCTTATGAAAACACCCCTTTCTTAATAATAAAATTAAAGCGTTCACCTGTAGGATAAATACTTTCGTGTAATTTTCAGCTCATCATGTTTTAAATATCATACACATTTTCCTAGAGTACACTCCAGAGAGTTGAAGGAACATTAATCGAAATTTTGTGTCACTATGGTTTCGCACAGCGATAATTTCTAAAAGGTTTTATACTTCCCTATGTTTGTATCAGTTACAGAAACATAGTCTGGATTTATTTTACCAGTGTCTTCCATTTGTTCTACTAAGCTAATTATTCGTGCAAAGGATTGCATTTTAGAGATGGGTGTGGCCGGTTTTAATGTTTCACGTCGAGGTTGGAGCAGATATCCACCTTGGCTGCTCCAGAGGCCCAGACTGATTTTAGATTTGGCAAATTTTAAGAAAGACAGTACATCAGATTTTACTTTCAAATCTTTGTTTTCTAACATTTTAGATAGGCATCATGATTTTACAGTAGTCTACACTGACTGATCCCAACAGGGGGATTTTCTTGGCTGCTCAGTAGTGTTCCCCGAACGTGTCATCAGGATTCGCCTTCCCCAGGAATACACTGTTTTTTCCGCAGAACTTCACGCGATTCTGAAGGCATTGGAGCAGATACGGTGACTCAGGGCAAACACTTCCTAATTTGCTCTGACTCACTGAGCGCGTTACAGTCACTGCAGAACCTGTACCCAGCGTAGAAGTTGGAACAGCTGATTTACGACCAACTGTACATCTGAAACGTCCCCTTAGAACAATTATACATGACTGTCCTTAAACTGACACACAATATTTTTTGCGCAACGCAATCTGACTTTCAAAAGTCCCTACAAAACTAACATTAACCTATACGTTTCACAAATCACTTACCTCACAAAAATCTTCGTTACTCGAACTACTGCAATACAGCGAGCGCCACTACTGCCAGCTAAATAAAAGATTCAAACTACGGAAGGCACTAACTACTGATAGGCATAGTCAGCAAATGAAAGATTTTGATAGAGCACAAACAATGTATTTACCTCAATAGTGTTCAAAAGTCATAATGTATATAGCAGTTCATGACATCCAGTCTTACAAATTTCACAACTCCGCCATCTCTCTCCCCACACCCACCACTGCTGGCGGCTCACCTCTAACTGCGCAACGCTACGCGCTGTTCACATCCAGCTGCCCAACACTACAACGGCAGACAACAATGCAAACCAACCACAGACTGCACACAGCACAGCCACTGATTTTCATACAGAGCGCTACGAGGCGTTACCAATATAAAAACTTAAACAGCCTACTTACATAGCCGCCATGCTCCCCACAAAAAATTTTACAAATTGTTTTGGGCAGTGGCCAATAATGATTTGATAAAATTTTTCATAATTACAATAACAAAGATTTCAAATGCACACACTTATTGATACAATGTTGGTCAAAAGCTAAAATTTTCTTACAGTCCATAAAGACAGTCCTGATCATTCACCACAGTAAAATTGCAGTGTTTTTCTCAAAGTCTGAGCAGTAAAAGAAAATGCACATGGAAGTAGTGGATTTCCATGCAGTCTTGAAGAAGTAGTGTTGTCCTTCCAACGGAAAGACAATGCTGAGTCTCAACTTGCAGACAGGTAATGGGCCACAACAGAGCAGACCCACAGCAGAGTCATTCGAAGTTTTGAAGAATATTGGTAGGTAGGTCATCACAGAGCAGACCCACTGTAGTCCTGGTAGAGATTGTGGTACTGGCGGGCCACCAGAGGTGCAGACCCACTGCAGTCCTTGTAGAAATAATGGTACTGGTGAGTCAGCAAAGGTGTATACCTACTGTAGTCCTTGTAGAAATAATGGTATTGGTGGGTCATCAAAGACGCAGACCCACTGTAGTCCTTGTAGAGATGGCCAGCAGCCATCTGTTGTGACTGTGCAGGTGCACAATCACCACTGAAGAGTCTTGCGGATAATATAGCAAGTCCATAACCACCACTTGTGCACTCACAAAGTTTTTGGAATTGTCCTTTGGAATTTCTTTTAGCATCTTCGCCACTTCAAAATGTCTTCGACCAACCAGATTCTCATTATTTATCTTCTCAATGTGATCACCAACCTGTATCACATTTATGCCATCAATAATACTGCCTCCCTTGATTCTCTTTATAAATGCATAACCAGCTCCATTATCAGTAATTGTTAGGCCCAGTGCATCTTCTGTCTTTGTGATTTCTATTTCTTTAGGTCTTCCTTTTCTATGTACAAATATGAAATCGTCCAAACCAATCTGGCCCCCAAGTAACTTCGACATGTCTACTTTGTGGGTATTCAGTGTGCAAAACAGGATATCTTCGACTGGGAATTCATAGCACTCGGCAATCTTCTGGTAGAGCTCCCTGACGTTAGAAAAACCAGAAATAAGTCCGGTAGGACTTCCCTGGGCTTGCTGACCATGGAACACAAGTTTGGGTCACCCAACGTTGGGATCCGCCGGCTTCTGGGTAGCTCTGTTTCCGTTTTGTTGAGCTAAAGCACTTTCGTTCTGATTCTCATTATTACTTTCCACTGAACGTCCTTTCTTGTTTGGATTTTTTTGTTTGAACAGCGGCATATTTACGCTTAATCTTTAGGACTTATAAAACAGAGAAACAATAGTAATCAATGCGCATACGAATTCACCACAGTCCGCTAAATGATCTACAAATCAGCTTCTAGCTTTTAAAATGCTCTTACTGTCGGAGAGATAAAGTACTAATCTTATACTGCCACTGTCGTATCATCCGTTGTTCGAATTGTGCACTATCTTATGATAAGACATCCGTAAAGAGAAATGCCAATGTCCATATCTACGCAAACGAACATCTAACCACAGACCAAATCTGCTGTCAGAATTCTCCTTCACTGTGGCAATCGTGAATGACCGATCGCATTCTTACAGCTGGTTCATTCTCTAAATAGCCACACATAAATTCTAATCTGTGCTCTAATTACCAATTGGGAGGAAAACAATGAGAGAATTGATGAAGCCACGCTTGTGGATGAATGTCGTTGCCAGAATTCTTAAATATTTTGAATTTACGTGTAGTAAAGAACAGCTTATAGCCAAAATCATCGTCTCGGCGAGTCGCATATCGGTCATTGTTACATCGTGTCGGCGGTTCCATCTCAAAATTCGGTGCACATTGCCAATTTCTTTCATAATTTCCGAAACGCGCTGTGTTATTATTTTGTGGCTTTTCCGTATTTCTAAGTCCCTCTTCCCGTATTGGAGCGCGAGTGTCCTCTGAAATATGTAATTCTTGTATTACTTGTGCCAACTGATCTTGTACTTCCCGGACTTCTCTTTTGTACTGTGTATTGATTTGATTTTGATTTTGGTTGAATTTTCTAATTTGTTCATACTCTTCAGTGTCAGTGAAGGCTACAGGTCTTGTGTCATTCAGCTCATCATCTACCTTCGTAGATAAATTATTTAGCTGATCCGAAAGTTCGACTACTTTCTCTGATAATGAACTAATTTCCTCCATGTGTCTTTCTGAACCAATTTTCAGAGTATCTACTGAGTCCTTTAAGTTTTCATGAGTTTTTGCAAGTTGCGTAACCGAATCGGTAGATGCAACTGAGTCAATTTTAGCTTGCAAGGTCTCATGATTTTCATGAACAATAGTTTGCAGTTCTTTTATGGCTGCTTCGTGATTCTGTAATGCATTTTCATGCCGCGAAAAAATAGGTTGAAAATGCTCACAAATTTGTGTTTTTACGTCATTACAGACTTTTTGACATTTCGATTCAATGTTATGTAACTCAGTAGTTAAATCTTCACGTGTTTGTTCAAGCGTGGTGTCTAACTTCCGAAGGTTTTGTTCCATTGTGTCTAACTTTTGAAGCTTTTGTCCCATTTGTTGCATTAATTGTAATAACAATGCACTGGTGTCTGAAACATGTTGCTGAGTGCTTTTCGGCAGTGAATTTCCACCGGCAACATTCACATTTTGACAAGCGGAAAATGTGTCTTGACTCATTTGAGAAATCGGTGAGAACCCAAAACCTGAGTCTACAGTATTTGCAATATTGTGTTCTGTCATTCCCGATTCCTGAGGCGAGCTGTTGCCGACTGATCAATCGATAATGCTTCCCTGTTCACTACTTGTTTCACTGTCTACACCATTATTTGACGCCCGCTCCATTTCCCTATGCACAGTTACCAAATTACTACTTTGAATGTCTGTTAATTCATTACACAGTGGTGTTGGTAAGCTACGCTCGTCGTCACTATTATTTCTCAGTTTACTTTGGAGCCAAGTGTTACGTTTTTCACACGCCATTATTGTCACAATATTTCACACGATAACACAGAAAAGCACAATTTGAAGAGCAAAAATAAGAGAACACATTAACATAGCGCTGAAAATAATATCTAGTTAATTGCAAGCGCAGCTGCGAAATACTTGGTGCAAATCTACATGCATGCCACAACTGTTTTCCTGTACAACAGTGACAGACTGCAACTACAAAGGAGATTCTCTCTACAATTACGCGCTAGCAATAAACAAAAGCTACACTAATTACACAAACTACATGAAAAAATCAGAAGATTCCAGTGAGGTATCCTCGGCTAAGGGTCGACATATGAAACGTCCCCTTAGAACAATTATACATGACTGTCCTTAAACTGACACACACTATTTTTAGCGCAACGCAATCTGACTTTCAATAGTCCCTACAAAAGAATGGCCCTGACTAACATTAACCTATACGTTTCACAAATCACTTACCTCACAAAAATCTTCGTTACTCGAACTACTGCAATACAGCGAGCGCCACTACTGCCAGCTAAATAAAAGATTCAAACTACGGAAGGCACTAACTACTGATAGGCATAGTCAGCAAATGAAAGATTTTGATAGAGCACGAACAATGTATTTACCTCAATAGTGTTCAAGAGTCATACATCTACATCTACATTTATACTCCGCAAGCCACCCAACGGTGTGTGGCGGAGGGCACTTTACGTGCCACTGTCATTACCTCCCTTTCCTGTTCCAGTCGCGTATGGTTTGCGGAAAGAACGACTGTCTGAAAGCCTCCGTGCGCGCTCTAATCTCTCTAATTTTACATTCGTGATCTCCTCGGGAGGTATAAGTAGGGGGAAGCAATATATTCGATACCTCATGCAAAAACGCACCCTCTCGAAACCTGGCGAGCAAGCTACACCGCGATGCAGAGCGCCTCTCTTGCAGAGTCTGCCATTTGAGTTTATTAAACATCTCCGTAACGCTATCACCGTTACCAAATAACCCTGTGACGAAACGCGCCGCTCTTCTTTGGATCTTCTCTATCTCCTCCGTCAACCCGATCTGGTACGGATCCCACACTGATGAGCAATACTCAAGTATAGGTCGAACGAGTGTTTTATAAGTCACCTCCTTTGTTGATGGACTACATTTTCTAAGGACTCTCCCAATGAATCTCAACCTGGTACCCGCCTTACCAACAATTAATTTTATATGATCATTCCACTTCAAATCGTTCCGCACGCATACTCCCAGATATTTTACAGAAGTAACTGCTACCAGTGTTTGTTCCGCTGTCATATAATCATACAATAAAGGATCCTTCTTTCTATGTATTCGCAATACATTACATTTGTCTATGTTAAGGGACAGTTGCCACTCCCTGCACCAAGTGCCTATCCGCTGCAGATCTTCCTGCATTTCGCTACAATTTTCTAATGCTGCAACTTCTCTGTATACTACAGCATCATCCGCGAAAAGCCGCATGGAACTTCCGACACTATCTACTAGGTCATTTATATATATTGTGAAAAGCAATGGTCCCATAACACTCCCCTGTGGCACGCCAGAAGCTACTTTAACGTCTGTAGACGTCTCTCCATTGATAACAACATGCTGTGTTCTGTTTGCTAAAAACTCTTCAATTCAGCCACACAGCTGGTCTGATATTCCGTAGGCTCTTACTTTGTTTATCAGGCGACAGTGCGGAACTGTATCGAACGCCTTCCGGAAGTCAAGAAAAATAGCATCTACCTGGGAGCCTGTATCTAATATTTTCTGGGTCTCATGAACAAATAAAGCGAGTTGGGTCTCACACGATCGCTGTTTCCGGAATCCATGTTGATTCCTACAGAGTAGATTCTGGATTTCCAAAAACGACATGATACTCGAGCAAAAAAAACATGTTCTAAAATTCTACAACAGATCGACGTCAGAGATATAGGTCTATAGTTTTGCGCATCTGCTCGACGACCCTTCTTGAAGACTGGGACTACCTGTGCTCTTTTCCAATCATTTGGAACCCTCCGTTCCTCTAGAGACTTGCGGTACACGGCTGTTAGAAGGGGGGCAAGTTCTTTCGCGTACTCTGTGTAGAATCGAATTGGTATCCCGTCAGGTCCAGTGGACTTTCCTCTATTGAGTGATTCCAGTTGCTTTTCTATTCCTTGGACACTTATTTCGATGTCAGCCATTTTTTCGTTTGTGCGAGGATTTAGAGAGGGAACTGCAGTGCGGTCTTCCTCTGTGAAACATCTTTGGAAAAAGGTGTTTAGTATTTCAGCTTTACGCGTGTCATCCTCTGTTTCAATGCCATTATCATCCCAGAGTGTCTGGATATGCTGTTTCGAGCCACTTCTGATTTAACGTAAGACCAGAACTTCCTAGGATTTTCTGTCAAGTCGGTACATAGAATTTTACTTTCGAATTCACTGAACGCTTCACGCATAGCCCTCCTTACGCTAACTTTGACATCGTTTAGCTTCTGTTTGTCTGAGAGGTTTTGGCTGCGTTTAAACTTGGAGTGAAGCTCTCTTTGCTTTCGCAGTAGTTTCCTAACTTTGTTGTTGTACCACGATGGGTTTTTCCCGTCCCTCACAGTTTTTCTCGGCACGTACCTGTCTAAAACGCATTTTACGATTGCCTTGAACTTTTTCCATAAACACTCAACATTGTCAGTGTCGGAACAGAAATTTTCGTTTTGATCTGTTAGGTAGACTGAAATCTGCCTTCTATTACTCTTGCTAAACAGATAAACCTTCCTCCCTTTTTTTATATTCCTATTAACTTCCATATTCAGGGATGCTGCAGCGGCCTTATGATCACTGATTCCCTTTTCTGCACATACAGAGTCGAAAAGTTCGGGTCTGTTTGTTATCAGTAGGTTCAAGATGTTATCTCCACGAGTCGGTTCTCTGTTTAATTGCTCGAGGTAATTTTCGGTTAGTGCAGTCAGTATAATGTCACTCGTTGCTCTGTCCCTACCACCCGTCCTAAACATCTGAGTGTCCCAGTCTATATCTGGTAAATTGAAATCTCCACCTAAGACTATAACATGCTGAGAAAATTTATGTGAAATGTATTCCAAATTTTCTCTCAGTTGTTCTGCCACTAATGCTGCTGAATCGGGAGGTCGGTAAAAGGAGCCAATTATTAACCTAGCTCGGTCATAATGTATATAGCAGTTCATGACATCCAGTCTTACAAATTTCACAACTCCGCCATCTCTCTCCCCACACCCACCACTGCTGGCGGCTCACCTCTAACTGCGCAACGCTACGCGCTGTTCACATCCAGCTGCCCAACACTACAACGGCAGACAACAATGCAAACCAACCACAAACTGCACACAGCACAGCCAGTGATTTTCATACAGAGCGCTACGAGGCGTTACCAATATAAAAACCTAAACAGCCTACTTACACATCCTCCAACGACAGGGCAGGGCAAGCAAGTGTCCTTTTGCTGGGCGCCAGGGCATGTGGGCATACGAGGCAATGAACAAGCTGATAGAGCTGCCAAGGACGCCTGCAGATTACCGGAGGTGACACAATGTTCTATTCCTTTGCAAGGTGTCGTTTCTGTGCTGCAGCGGAAGTCTATGCAATTGTGGGATGAGGAATGGCTGGCGGTGAGGGAAAAATAAGCTGCGGTTGGTGAAACCCACCATCCAGCCGTGGTGTTCCTCCTGCCGGTCACCTAGGCGGGACGAAGTGACCCTTACACGTCTTCGCCTAGGGCACTGTCCTCTTACGCATGCCTTCTTACTACGGCGAGAGGAACCCCCGCTGTGTGATGCCTGTGGCGTACGAATCACTGTACGCCACATTTTAGTTGAGTGTGATTTATATCGTTCTGTCGGGGCGGAAGTTGATATTAGTGGGGATCTGTTCTCGATTTTAGCCGATGACGAGACGAGTGTCAAGAAAGTTTTAAGGTACTGTGATGTTTCTGGGCTTCAGCCTGAAATTTTAGGTTGGAATTGTTAGTGTGTTGCCGAGTGGCTGACCACTCCTTTTTATTCTTGTAATAGGCCAGTTCCAAACGTGTGCTATGTGTTTCATTGTAACCCGTTCCCCTACGTTGTCTTGCAGTTCTCCTCTTTACGTGCTGCTTTCCATTTTGCTACTGTTGACGTGCAACAGTGCCTGTGTAGACTGCCACCTTTAATTTTAGCCTTATTTTTGCACTTGCTGCATTTTAGTGACACTCGTCCGTTGTTGTTTCCGTTCGGGCTCTAAAGACTACACTGTTGAGCGCCCATAACACCATACCATCCATCCATCCATCCATCCATCCATCCTAAGCTCATTATTATAAAAATGAGCATCAGCTGCTTCGCGGCTGCTAACGAACAAATAGGAAGTTACGGCTAGCTAGGCAAGTTTAGATTTGCACTTTTAATAATTTAGTAACTACGTCTTTGTATCACCTGAGGATGTCTCCAGCTTTAGGCGACAAGACTTAGCCACACAAACATTGCTTACACCACTGTCTAATGCTAAAAAAAGGAAGCCTCCATTATATGCTTATAATTCAGGTGCTTAAGATTTTATTTTACTGCGACGCAACGTATCGTATTGTTACACCGTTAGTGTGTTGTGTAGGCATGGAAAATATACTGTGAAGGAGTTTTTGCCTTTCATAAGCTCGTAATCTACAGAACCTAGATCGTATAGCGGGATCTAAACCTGAGAGGATCTTGCCTTATTCAAACTGCCAAACGACTGTCTTGCGTGTGCCTTACGTATAGGTTATTGTAATGGTAGCGAAAATCTTGCAACAAGTTTAGCTAGCGTGGAACTCGAAGACATTGCAACCGTGCCAGCTCCCGTTTGCCGTCGCCGTCGTGTTGTTAGCGGGTATTTTTAGTGCACTCGTGTAGTAAGTGGATCGGGGACGCACGCGATAGCATCCAGAGGCGGCGGCTGATCGTAAGGTACCTGCACACGCCTTACGTCGGACAATGTGTGAACAACAAGCAATGAAACGCAAGCAACTGGTGGAGTTCTGCTAATCCCAATCGCGTAAGGTGAACTTCGTACCCTAAACTGAGCATTTATTCATTTATTTCTGTTTTGACTTGTAAAAAGAGTTGCGAGAATACGACTGGAAAAAGATTGCTGTTCGTACCGCAAAAATTTTTGAACTGTATAAGATTTTGTGGCTTCCGCTTCAGTAATGCTGCTCATCATAGTGGGTTTCTGCACTCGCATCAAAATGCCTAAAGACTTCAAAAGCGATATTTTCTTGAGTGTACATTTATACAGGGTGTTCCAGGAGGAATAAGCAGTATCCATGGATGACAGACCGACCACCTGAAGCAAAAAAATTCATATGGACATGTGCCCTATTCTGAGTGGTTTCCTAGGTAGAATACATGCAATGTGGATTGTTATGTTTTCTGCATTACTCAATTCATTGTCAGATGTACACATGTACAACAATTAGTAAACATTACAACACGGGTTTTACAAAGCATCTGTTGAATACACGTGTTCGTGGGACATTGATACGTGTAGAAAGTCGCCGTGTGCTGGTAATAGGACTACAGTGTAACATTTCCACAATGTGTTGCTTTTCCTGCACAGGTTGTGAACTACATGTCCAGAACAAAACTGGATATTTGGAAGAATAGGTGTTTCACGCAGTGTGTTGAAAACTGGTAAACACTCTACGATGAGAAATTCGACGTGTCGGAAAGTGCCTACAGTATTTTTGGACAGTAGCAGGAGCACTACCATCGCAGAAACCGCGAACATACATCATACGTGCATACTATTCATTAGTTTTGATGTGTGGCATTTTGGCCAGCGCGTGTACAAACAGTTAACCGAAGCTTCTCTCTGATATACTCTCAATCCCACGCACTTCTTCATTCACAACACACCATGGATAACTGCGATTTCGTTGGACTACTTTAACAACAGAAAGACATCCCGAGCAAAGAGGCTGAAAGCAATGACGTAGGAAGGGCTGGAATAGAACATCCAAGAGGGTGAGTGGGTAAGACATAGACGTGCGTAAGACTAGCCAAAAAACAAATGTGTGTTAAAAGTGTTCTATCTCGGAAACCATTCGCAACATGGCTTATGTCCACATGAAGTTTCATGCTTCAAATAAGTTTTCGTCTTATATCAATGAATATTGGCTATTCCTTGTGAGGACACATGCTTCCATTAATGTAACGTCTTACATGATTTTATACCATGACACACTTTTTTTTTTCCCCCTCGACATTTCAGCGTAACGGCTAAAACCTGGGAGCAAATCCCAACAGTAAGGTTGAAACGTTAAACTGTAAATGATTTAACGTGCCGTAACACCTTTTTATTTTTGTTAGTTTTGTAAGTAATTGTCGAACAAGAAAAATATATCGATGAAAGAATTATTTTTTAATAATCGTGGTCCACTTTACGATTCCTGGTTCTTCGTACTGCTATCTAAAATAAATTGTGAATCTGGAAACTCTACATCGTATAGCAGTCTATATTCCACTTCCAGTTTTAGATTGCCCAGTTACTTGATAGGTGAGGTGATTCACAAATCAGAAGGCGACAGGACCGTACCATCTCCATTACTACGAGAGCCTACGATCAGAATTTTTTAATTATAACAATACGGCCCAAACCATATAAGATCGATCGATTCGATTACCCTAAACCAAAAAATATTAATTTCAGAATCTTTTCGTGTTACGTTTAATCTGACTGCTGTTTCAAAAATGTCAACAAATTTTGCCGAACTGTATCATAGAAGTATCTCTGATTTTAGTAATGTAGTTGAGTTGAATGATAGCTTTAAGAGACCAAAAAATACAATTTCCAGACACCTGTAGCATAGCGAAAATCTAGGGAACCATTTGAAAAATCGTAGCAGACCGTCTGAAAATCTGTTGTACTAGTAGATTCACGACAATTAAGGCGCAAAAACATTATTACAGAAGAAAATATGAGCACCTTCCACCTTGAGACAGTAAAGAAATTGTTAAAAATTTTCATCGCTCGGTAACAAAGCATTACGTGAGAGGACTTTGAATATAATAAAATAAGTTGCCCAGATACAGAAAAAAACTATTAGACAAATTTAATCACTTGAAAGATGGAATGACGCGCCATGGTCTTCAGCGATGAGCGCAGATTCTGCTTGCACGCAAGTGATGATTGGTTGTGTCCACGACGAAGACTTTGTGAGCGCTGTCCCGTAGAATGCATTCGGCCAAGACACACAGGCACTATGTGGGGTTGAGTGATGCGATATGCAACTCCCGTTCACCTTTGCTGTTTCTTGAGGGGACACTAACCAGCTCTCGGTACGTGCAGAATGTTATTAGACTTGTGTTTTCGCCGTTCTTGCAACAGGAATGTGATGCGTAGTTCCAACAGGATAATGCTCGCCTACACAATGCCCGCGAAGCTCAACGCACTGTGCAAGATCTACGGACTTGTCTCCGCTGCAGATTGAAAATCTCATTCTGGGAGCATCCCCACAGCTGTGGCTAAGCCATGTCTCCGCAATATCCTTTCTTTCAGGAGTGCTAGTTGTGAAAGGTGCGCAGGAGAGCTTCTGTAAAGTTTGGAAGGTAGCAGACAAGGTACTGGCAGAATTAAAAGTTGTGACGACGGGGCGTGAGTCTTGCTTGGGTAGCTCAGTTGGCAGAGCACTTGCCCGCGAAAGGCAAAGGTCCCGAGTTCGAGTCTCGGTCCGGCACACAGTTTTAATCTGACAGGAAGTTCCATATCAGCGCACACTCCGCTGCAGAGTGAAAATTTCATTCTGGATCTAAAGTTATAACAGGAAGGCTCATTTGAAACATAAAACTTCATATCGACGTATGCCCTATTCTGAATGATTTCAGACATATACAACTTATTGGCCGGCCGTTGTGGCCGAGCGGTTCTAGGCGCTTCAGTCCGGAACCACGCGACTGCTATGGTCGCACGTTCGAATCCTGCCTCGAGCATGGATGTCCTTAGGTTAGTTAGGTGTAAGTAGTTCTAAGTTCTAGTCGACTGGTGACCTAAGATGTTAAGTCCCATGGTGCTCAGAGCCATATACAACATATTTATTGACAATTTGTTTTTTGAGCTAGTGGCACGCACGTATGTCTTACCCACGGAATCCCAGTGACGTTTTATTCTAGCTCAGCCTATTTCGTTGCTTTCAATCTCTTTGCTAGGGATGTCTTTCTGTCATTAAACTAACCTACTGAACGCGCAGTTGTCCGTGGTATGTTGAGTGAAGTAATCAGAGGGATTGAGAGGTTATCAGATAGGAACATCGGTTAAATGTGTACGTGCGCTGATAACGCTAGTGAGTATACAGATATGGTGTATGTTCAGTGCTTCTGCGATGGTAGTTCTCCTGCCGCTGTGTAAGGGTACCGTCGACGCTTTCCGACACGTCAAATTCCGATCGTAGGGTTTACGGCGTATTGCGTGAAACAGGTATTTCTCAAAGGTCCCATTTTTCTTCTGAGCATGTAGTTGAACAACCTGTGTAGGGACAGCTGCACATTTTTGAAACGGTGCAACGCAGTCCTGCTACAGGCACTCGGCGATTTTCTGTGCTTCGAGGTGAATGTGTGTAAAACATACATTTTCAGCTGATTCTTTGTAAAGCGCGCATTCTAAAGTTTATCAACTAACACACACGTGTAAACCTGGCACAGTAGGCTTCGGAATAATAGAGAAAAATGTATATTAAATGGGTTCTGTCTCTGAATCTTTCAGAATAGGGCTTATGCCCATACGAAATTTTCTTGCTTCAAATGATCGTTCCTGTCATACACATTAATATTGACCATTCCTCCTGGGACACCTTTTATAAAAGAAAAGCTAGTGTGATACCAGCACATACTCCAGTTACAGTAGTTGAATGATGAATTATCCTTAGATGCTACGTCCTTTGCCGCTTAGCTGGTACTACGTTCATCCAATCAAATGTAGCCAAGCGTGCTAAGTACGAGGTGCATTCAAGTTCTAAGGCCTCCGATTTTTTTTCTAATTAACTACTCACCCGAAATCGATGAAACTGGCGTTACTTCTCGACGTAATCGCCCTGCAGACGTACACATTTTTCACAACGCTGACGCCATGATTCCATGGCAGCGGCGAAGGCTTCTTTAGGAGTCTGTTTTGACCACTGGAAAATCGCTGAGGCAATAGCAGCACGGCTGGTGAACGTGCGGCCACGGATAGTGTCTTTCATTGTTGGAAAAAGCCAAAAGTCACTAGGAGCCAGGTCAGGTGAGTAGGGAGCATGAGGAATCACTTCAAAGTTGTTATCACGAAGAAACTGTTGCGTAACGTTAGCTCGATGTGCGGGTGCGTTGTCTTTGTGAAACAGCACACGCGCAGCCTTTCCCGAACGTTTTTGTTGCAGTGCAGGAAGGAATTTGTTCTTCAAAACATTTTCGTAGGATGCACCTGTTACCGTAGTGCCCTTTGGAACGCAGTGGGTAAGGATTACGCCCTCGCTGTCCCAGAACATGGACACCATCATTTTTTCAGCACTGGCGGTTATCCGAAATTTTTTTGGTGGCGGTGAATCTGTGTGCTTCCATTGAGCTGACTGGCGCTTTGTTTCTGGATTGAAAAATGGCATCCACGTCTCATCCATTGCCACAACCGACGAAAAGAAAGTCCCATTCATGCTGTCGTTGCGCGTCAACATTGCTTGGCAACATGCCACATGGGCAGCCGTGTGGCCGTCCGTTAGCATTCGTGGCACCCACCTGGATGCAGGATTGTGTGCGCAGAACCCACAGAAATGCCAACTCTGGAAACGATCTGTTCAACAGTCATTCGGCCCACGCTACTACCTCTGAAAACACTGAATACGTTTTTATCACCCTATGTATGCTCGATGGAAAAATGAAAAAATCTTGTGGCGTAGAGCTTTTCAAAAATGATGGAAACTTATTTATGGATATTTAGTGTCAAGTTCATAGCACTGTAAATAGCTTAAGTTTTCATCGATCCCATGGAAGCGCTAAATGGGTTTCTATTCAGTCTTCATAACAATCATAATAAATAGCGCAGCATTTTGAAACAATGAAACTAATTGTGATAATTAAGGTTTTATTCCACTAAAAATGTTTCGTACGGACTGTAATTCACGAACTTGGCGTTGCGGTGTTGACTAGGCAGCACTAAAGCCTATATACACAGAGATTTGAAACGTGACGCCAGAGCAGCACTTCTAGCTTATTATCTGGTGCACGGATAAAGTGAGTACGATTTCTGTATGGCTATACATTTAATATGGAATAATGAACACCGAATAAAGCAGTGTATAAGTTGGGCGTACGCATCGCACACGTGCTCGATGAGCGTCGGAGGGACGGGCAGGATAGTTCATTCGCTGAATGTCCTCTCATTCCAAGAGGTGCTCCACTTGCACTGTTCGATGCGATCACGCATTGTCATCCTCAACAATTAAGTCAGGACCGAATGCACCCCTGAAAAGACGCACTCGGGGAAGGTTGTAACATTATGTGATTGCCCTACCATTTTAAATCATTCACTAATCGAGCAGTCGCTCGGCAACAGCTACAGTTAGCAAACAACGTCCTGTGACGTGACGTGTTTATTGTGGAAGCGCCGTCAGAGATACAGTGAGCTACTGACTTTGAAAGCTGCTGCGCGAAAGGCGGGCAGAAGAAGAGCATTTTTACACATCCTTTTGATGTCCGAGATATTCTCGATGAACAGTTACTCATTCTTCTGTTTCTCGTAATTTGTGTCTGCCACTCATTTCTTGCCACCGTATTATTATTGTTTAAAAAATATTACTTTAGTGTAATGTGAAAGTGCCATACTGCATAGCAGTAGATTCATGTGAAAAGCTATATTGTGCGGCGTGTATCTGGAAACGTTAAAAGATGTAAGTTCGTTATATATCGACTGCCATAAATTCAAAGTTAAATGGAACTTATGTATGGACTAATTATTTAGTATAGAACCTATGTCTCACTACTTCATGACCGTACGTATTTAATTTTCTTTCATGTTTCTGCAAATTTCGATGGTTCAGAGTCACAAGTTGTTTCGTCGAAATCGGACGGAAGTTGCATACGGCGAGATAGTTTTTCCGCACCTTATTCTACTGCTAAATGCATTCTAAACTTCGGTCTCTTAGGAAATTCATGTTGAGCTATTCAAAGACAATTATATTTTCAATAGTAATTTAGCCCTGACCAGTAAAGGTATTCAAAACCACTACAATAACTAGTCTATTGGCCTACAATACAATATATATCATTATGTGCTTTTCTCTGCAAATATATTTCCACCGCCGATTATAGCTGTATGTTAACGCACAAAAGTAAATGTATTGTTATAAGGTGTACAGTGTCACAATAGCATTCAGCGGTGAGTACCGCGTTCAAAGATTTGAAGGTCAGTACGCCCACGCATTATGCCTCCCCACGTCATAGCACTAGGATTACCAAAACGGTCATGTTCGACAGTGTTCGTGGGTGATAGCATACGATTACGGATATTACAAGAAATGTAATGAAAGGTAGGAAAGTATCTTTGCTTACCAAGGCTGACAGGGTACAAATCGTAAAATCTCCGAGCAGGCTACGTCATCTACGTCTACATGATTACTCTGCAATTCACATTTAAGTGCTTGGCAGAGGGTTCATCGAACCACAATCATACTTTCTCTCTACCTTTCCACTCCTGAACAGCGCGCGGGAAAAACGAACACCTAAACCTTCCTGTTCGAGCTCTGATTTCTCTTATTTTATTTGGATGATCATTCCTACTTATGTAGGTTGGGCTCAACAAAATATTTTCGCATTCGGAAGAGAAAGTTGGTGACTGAAATTTCGTAAATAGATCTCGCCGCGACGAAAAACGTATTTGCTTTAATGACTTCCATCCCAACTCGCGTATCATATCTGCCGCACTCTCTCCCCTATTACGTGATAATACAAAACGAGGTCCTCCGTCAATCCCACCTGGTAAGGATCCCACGCCGCGCAGCAATATTCTAACAGAGGAGGAACGAGTGTAGTGTAAGCTGTCTCTTTAGTGGACTTGTTAAATCTTCTGAGTGTCCTGCCAATGAAGCGCAACCTTTGGCTCGCCTTCCCCACAATATTATCTACGTGGTCTTTCCAACTGAAGTACTAAATCGCTCCAGGCAAATGCCGGGATGGTTGCTTCGAAAGGGCACGGCCGACTTCCTTCCCCGTTCTTTCCTAATCTGATGAGACCGATGACCTAGCTGTCTGGTCTCCTTCCCCAAACAACCCAACCCAACCAACTGAAGTTGTTCGTAATTTTAACACCTTGAATTGACAGCCTTGAGAATTGTACTATTTATCGAGTAATTGAATTCCAACGGATTTTTTTTGGAATTCATGTGGATCACCTCACATTTTTCGTCATTTAGCGTCAACTGCCACCTACCACACCATACAGCAATCTTTTCTAAATCGCTTTGCAACTGATACTGGTCTTCGGATGACCTTACTAGACGGTAAATTAAAGCATCATCTGCGAACAACCTAAGAGAACTGCTCAGATTGTCACCCAGGTCATTTATATAGAACAGGAACAGCAGAGGTCCCAGGACGCTTCCCTGGGGAACACCTGATATCACTTCAATTTTACTCGATGATTTGCCGTCTATTACTACGAACTGCGACCTTCCTGACAGAAAATCACGAATCCAGTCGCACAACTGAGACGATACCCCATAGGCCCGCCGCTTGATCAGAAGTCGCTTGTGAGGAACGGTGTCGAAAGCTTTCCGGAAATCTAGAAATAGAAACGTTCAACTCTGAGGACGAAGGTGAGAAGTACAAATTGACAAAATTCAAAAGCTTTGTTGAAAACGCTTTATACAAATGTGTGCGGAGCAAGATTTTAAGAGATGGGAAAGACCCACCTCTCACCATGTGAGGGTACGTCAAGAATCGGTATTTAAACTGAATTTGCTCTCATCCTCATTGGTCGAGTCTGTCCTTTTTGCAACATCCCCAACGGTGCCGCCGGCGTACGGGTGTCAGTGAAAACAATGCGTTAGTAGTCGGGCACTGTGGAGCGTGAAATTGCTTGCCTGTAGTCCTGTTAAATGTGGTTAAAATTGCATCCGATGTCTGACCTGGATCCCATCTTGCCTGTTGCACGCTCTAGAGGTCATTTTGCTACTGTGGTTGACCTTGGTCGGCTACCTCCTCTCCTGCGGGTAGCAGAGCCTGTGTTTTGGAACGCTCTCGTACGTGTGAAACAATGCTGTCAGCGAGGGCAAACTCCTGGGCTACACTCGTCGCACATAGTTCTTCTTCCATTTTCCCAACGATTCTTCCCCGTTGTAACAAAGATCACCACCACAGTGCAACGTAACCTCTCACTGACTGATAGTCTCTTCCTGTCCCTTAAACTGCCACGTGTTGCGGAGCCGTCTCTTATTGGGAGCTGTAGTGACGCAGACCTCACGCCATATGACATCCAACTTCCTGTGCACGACTGGGAAACCTCTGTCAAGAAGCTGCCGCGATTTCATTCATTTCCACCGAGTAGTTAATATGTTACATTATTTCGCCTATCTCGTTATTAAGTTCTGCAGAACAGTGTAAGAGGATATGGTCAATTGTGGAAGAGAGAGCCGGGCGCAGAGTGAGTGCTCAACACATTATGTCTCTCTTGTCAATAGTGTGCAAATTAAATCAAAACTTTACTGGCACAGCTCTCTTAAAAACCTGATGTTTCGATAGAAGTGTATTTCATATGCACGTACATGAAACTACCAAAGTTGAAATTGAATCAGCTATTAAATCACTAAAGTGTGCAAATTCCCATGACTATGATGGAATACCTAGTAGGATTATAAAGATCAATACAATATAAATTAATGGTATACACAGTCACCAGTGCAATGTCTTTCAGGTGTGACCGATTTCCTGACAGGTTCAAACAGTCGCTAATGAAACTACCGTCTGAAAAGGAATATATATATATATATATAGGACAGCTATGGACAGCATACAACTTAAGACTTAAGGTGTTTCTTTTTCTTCCGTTCTTCCCAGTACTACTTCATTTTCTCGCCAACTGCTCGTCTCTGCTCATCTGTCCACAGTCTCTTGGGTCGAGGTTTTGGCTCATCTTCTTCATAGTTTGCGTTTTCTATAAGTAGCCTTAAGTTATTCTTGTCACGTATTATTTCTTCTGTAACACCTATTTTGTTGGCGTCTTTCTTTACTGCGTCTATCCATCCTACAGTTTTTTTCAGCTTACTAACGTAATTAAAAAATTTTCTTTGTAATCCGTGTTTCTTCCATTCTTTTTAAATGTCCATAAAATTATAGCCGTCTCTTCCTCATTGTATCTGTGATCTTTTCTGTATTGGTCTTCATTTCTCCTTTTAATCCACCTATTTTCCTTGTTTTTCTCAGGACCTATAATTTTTCTTAATATTTTTCTCTCTTTTTTTCTAGTTCTCTTAATTCGCCTTTCTTATTCAATGTTAGGCACTCTGATCCATACGTTGCTTGTGTCCTAATAACTGAATTATAATGTTTAATCTTCGCTTGTATGGATATTGATTTCTTATTGTAGTAGTTTTGTGTTAATTTATATGCAAATTCTGACTTTTTTATTCTTTATTTGTTATGTTATCCGGTCCATTGGCTTGGATCCACTCCCCCAGATATTTGAATCTATCAACACTCTTAATTTTTCCATACTTTGGTTTCATAAACTTTTCTGTATTATGTTTGTGTTCTATATACTCGGTTTTTTCATACTATATTTTTAGCCCAGTCTTTTCAGCAATCTCGTGTAACAGATCAAGCATAACTGTTGCGTCTGTTCGGTTTTCAGTTATCAATGCCATATCATCTGCAAAGGCTAAACATTTCACTTCAAATTTGTTCTTTGCTTGGCCCATGCTTATGCCCTTTGTGCCTCTGTTTTTTAATGTGTTTTCCCATGTTTTTACTATTTTATCTAAAACCAAGTTAAAGAGAATTGGGGACAGTCCGTCTCCTTGTCGAACTCCTGTTTTAATTTTGAATGGTTCAGAAATTTCGCCTTGAAACTTAATTCTTGATGTTGTATCTGTGAGCGTTTGTTCAACAACTCTTCTGGTGTTTTCATCTATCCCTGATTCATAAAGTATCTGGAATAGTGTTTGTCTGTCAACTGAGTCGTAGGCCTTCTTGAAGTCTACGAAAGTAACTACTGTATTTTTATTTTGTATAGCTCTCACTCTCAAAATTATATATATATATATATATATATATATATATATATATATATATATATATATAATACAGGGTTATTACAAATGATTGAAGCGATTTCACAGCTCTACAATAACTTTATTATTTCAGATATTTTCACAATGCTTTGCACACACATACAAAAACTCAAAAAGTTTTTTTAGGCATTCACAAATGTTCGATATGTGCCCCTTTAGTGATTCAGCAGACAATAAGCCGATAATAAAGTTCCTCCCACACTCGGCACAGCGTGTCCCCATCAATGAGTTCGGAAGCATCGTTGATGCGAGCTCGCAGTTCTGGCACGTTTCTTGGTAGAAGAGGTTTAAACACTGAATCTTTCACATAACCCCACAAAAAGAAATCGCATGGGGTTAAGTCGGGAGAGCGTGAAGGTCACGACATGAATTGTTGATCATGATCTCCACCACGACCGATCCATCGGTTTTCCAATCTCCTGTTGAAGAAATGCCGAACATCATGATGGAAGTGCGGTGGAGCACCATCCTGTTGAAATATGAAGTCGGCGCTGTCGGTCTCCAGTTGTGGCATGAGCCAATTTTCCAGCATGTCCAGATACACGTGTCCTGTAACGTTTTTTTCGCAGAAGAAAAAGGGGCCATAAACTTTAAACCGTGAGGCATCCAGAAGCTTTAAACTGCGCATACCATGGCTGAATGGAGTTAGCAGTTGGTGGATCTTTGTTGAACTTCGTCCTGAAGTGTCGTTGCACTGTTATGACTGACTGATGTGAGTGCATTTCAAGCACGACGTACGCTTTCTCGGCTCCTGTCGCCATTTTGTCTCACTGCGCTCTCGAGCGCTCTGGCGGCAGCAACCTGAAGTGCGGCTTAAGCCGAACAAAACTTTGAGTTTTTCTACGTATCTGTAGTGTGTCGTGACCATATGTCAATGAATGGAGCTACAGTGAATTTATGAAATCGCTTCAATCATTTGTAATAGCCCTGTACATACAGGGTGTCCCAGCTATCTTGTCTACCCAAAATATCTACATCTAACTCTTCAGGCTTTCCCAGCGATCTAATGACATCTTGGGTTGTCGGGTGTTCTGCCGGATATCAGCGTCGTACTTGCACGATATTTCGGTCACGTAGCTCGAGACCTTCATCAGGTGCGACCTGAGACTGCTCCTCGAGTGGACCTGGTCCAGTATTTATGCCTATGGACTTCCCCCTCCACCAACGGCTGCAGGCGCTTCCTCTGTGGTCCGCGCCCATTCCCTGTGACCTGCTGGAGCGTTGCTGCTCCGTTTTCCGTCCGCTGCGGTTCTAGGTGTTCCCTCTGCGGTCCGCGCCCACCAAACCCGCTCCTGGGGGTTTCATCTACGGTCTGGGGTACCAGGCGTTCCCCCTGCGGTCCGCGCCCGCTCACTGCGACCTGTTGGAGCGTTGCCGCTCCGTTTTTCATCTGCTGCGGCTCTGGATGTTCCCTCTGCGGTCCGCGCCCACCAGTCCCACTTCTGGGTGTTCCATCTTCGGTCTGGTGCTCCTGGCAGTCCGTCAGGGGCTCGTTTACCATCTCCATGTCTCTGGTTCTTCTGTTTGTGTAGTGTTGCAGCTGGCCCCGTTGCTCCTTTAACAATTCCAAAGCCGGATCCCAGGCTCTGCTTAGCTGGTACCCTGTGTCACGATTCATAAGATCGTCAGCCATTTTAATCTCAATCGATTCTCTTATGACACTGTCCCAAAATCTGGGTGTTTGTGCTAGAATCTTGGTATCCTCATACTTCATGGCATGATCTAGCTCTAGACAGTGTTCAGCAATGGCTGACTTAGTCACCTGTCTTAATCTAGTGTGCCTCTGATGTTCTTTGCACCTGATCTCCACAGTTCTTGTCGTCTGGCCAATGTAGGACATGCCACATTGGCAAGGTATATTGTAAATCCCTGGTTTTCGTAACCCCAGGTCGTCTTTGACACTCCCCAGCAGTCCCCCGATCTTGTTGGATGGACAGAAAACACACTTGATATTGTGTTTACGCAGGATCCTACTGATTCTGGCAGAAATAGAGCCAGCATAGGGCAGATATGCCACCTTCCTTGCTTCATCTTGGTCTTCTTCAGGAACCTGTGGTATAGTGGCTGGTCGGAGTGCCCTCTCAATTTGTCTGTCCATGCATCCATTCTTGGAGAAAACTGTTTTGAGACGTTCTATCTCTTTGGGTAGATTCTCTTGGTCTAATAGGGCACGTGCTCTGTGGACCAAAGTCTTCAGAACCCCATTCTTCTGTGCAGGGTGGTGACAACTGCTGGCCTGCAGATATAAATCAGTGTGTGTAGGTTTTCGGTACACACTGTGGCCAATTGATCCATCTGCTTTCCTCTGGACTAGTACATCCAGAAATGACAGCTGGCCATTCTTCTCCAGTTCCATGGTGAACTTGATATTTGGGTGGCATGAGTTAAGATGTTCAAGAAACTCATTGAGCCTGTCCATCCCATGTGGCCAGATCACGAAGGTGTCATCCACATACCTAAAGAAGCATGTGGGTTTAAATGTGGCTGTCTCCAATGCCCTCTCCTCAAAACTCTCCATAAACATGTTGGCAACCACAGGGGACAGTGGGCTGCCCATAGCTACACCTTCAGTTTGCTCATAATATTGGTTTCTGTACAGGAAATACGTGGATGTCAGTGTATGACTGAACAGGTCCAACAGAGCACCATCAAATTTCTCTGCAATCAGTTCTAGTGAGTCCTTCAGTGGGACCCTGGTGAACAGCGATACCACATCAAAACTAACCACGATGTCCGAATCTGTGATGTGCAGTTGCTTGAGGCGTTGCAGGAAATCTTCTGAGTTGCGGATGTGGTGAATACATTTCCCCACATATGGAGCCAGGAGACCTTTCAGGTACTTGGCTGTTGTGTACGTAGGTGCCCCAATATTACTGACAATAGGACGTAGGGGCACACCCTCCTTGTGTATTTTAGGCAGACCATACAGTCTGGGTGGCACTGGCGCTTTTTCCCGTAGTTGTCTGATGATCTTATTGGGCATTCCTGTTTCCTTCAAGAGAGCACTAGTCTTCTTGGCCACCTTGTCCGTGGGGTCACACTCCAGAATTCTGTATGCAGGGTCCTCCAGAAGTTGGCGTACTTTCTCATCATAATCCACTCGCTGCAAGATGACAGTGGAGTTCCCTTTGTCTGCTGGCAGTACCACAATGCTGTTGTCTTCCCATAGTTTCTTGAGTGCAAGCCTCTCCTCGGTTGTGATGTTCGATTTCGGCGGCCTGGCCTTGGTGAGGGCCCTGCAGGTCTCTCGGCAGACTTCCTCTGCCACATTAGGTGGAAGTGTGGCTGCAACTTGCTCCACTGCACTGACGAAACCTGAAATGGGTACGTTTCTAGGGGTCATAGCAAAGTTGAGACCCCTGCTGAGTACCTTTAAGGTTGTATCATCAAACTGTATGCCACTCAGATTCGTCACCGTGCGTGTCTCTTCCATCTGCTGTAGTTTCTTGCTCATGCGGTCAAACTTTGCAGATTGGCAAGATGAGGCATTCCTTCTAGCACACTCAGCTAAAGACCAGGAGGCACGGTCTACCCAATCCCAATCTTCTCTTGTTAAGGAAGCTGCCATGTACAGATGAATGTGTAACAGCTCCCTGGCCACAACATCTAACCTGTGGCGCATATCTCGAATCCTCTCTCTCACCAGTGCCATGCTAGCTCTGCGTTTTATCTTGTTCGCCGCTCTGGAGTTGATGTGATGTTTAATTCTGGCAAATATTGGTACCACTTCTCCATCTCGACACCTCAGTAAAAAACTGAGAGAACTCAGCATCTTCCCTTTCTTCTGCCGTAGCTTGTCCAGCTTCTTGATATTCTGATACATCTCCTCCCCGTAGAGTGTCAAAGACGACCTGGGGTTACGAAAACCAGGGATTTACAATATACCTTGCCAATGTGGCATGTCCTACATTGGCCAGACGACAAGAACTGTGGAGATCAGGTGCAAAGAACATCAGAGGCACACTAGATTAAGACAGGTGACTAAGTCAGCCATTGCTGAACACTGTCTAGAGCTAGATCATGCCATGAAGTATGAGGATACCAAGATTCTAGCACAAACACCCAGATTTTGGGACAGTGTCATAAGAGAATCGATTGAGATTAAAATGGCTGACGATCTTATGAATCGTGACACAGGGAACCAGCTAAGCAGAGCCTGGGATCCGGCTTTGGAATTGTTAAAGGAGCAACGGGGCCAGCTGCAACACTACACAAACAGAAGAACCAGAGACATGGAGATGGTAAACGAGCCCCTGACGGACTGCCAGGAGCACCAGACCGAAGATGGAACACCCAGAAGTGGGACTGGTGGGCGCGGACCGCAGAGGGAACATCCAGAGCCGCAGCAGATGAAAAACGGAGCGGCAACGCTCCAACAGGTCGCAGTGAGCGGGCGCGGACCGCAGGGGGAACGCCTGGTACCCCAGACCGTAGATGAAACCCCCAGGAGCGGGTTTGGTGGGCGCGGACCGCAGAGGGAACACCTAGAACCGCAGCGGACGGAAAACGGAGCAGCAACGCTCCAGCAGGTCACAGGGAATGGGCGCGGACCACAGAGGAAGCGCCTGCAGCCGTTGGTGGAGGGGGAAGTCCATAGGCATAAATACTGGACCAGGTCCACTCGAGGAGCAGTCTCAGGTCGCACCTGATGAAGGTCTCGAGCTACGTGACCGAAATATCGTGCAAGTACGACGCTGATATCCGGCAGAACACCCGACAACCCAAGATGTCATTAGATCGCCGGGAAAGCCTGAAGAGTTACATCAAAAGTCTCTACAGGGAGGAGATGTATCAGAATATCAAGAAGCTGGACAAGCTACGGCAGAAGAAAGGGAAGATGCTGAGTTCTCTCAGTTTTTTGCTGAGGTGTCGAGATGGAGAAGTGGTACCAGTATTTGCCAGAATTAAACATCACATCAACTCCAGAGCGGCGAACAAGATAAAACGCAGAGCTAGCATGGCACTGGTGAGAGAGAGGATTCGAGATATGCGCCACAGGTTAGATGTTGTGGCCAGGGAGCTGTTACACATTCATCTGTACATGGCAGCTTCCTTAACAAGAGAAGATTGGGATTGGGTAGACCGTGCCTCCTGGTCTTTAGCTGAGTGTGCTAGAAGGAATGCCTCATCTTGCCAATCTGCGAAGTTTGACCGCATGAGCAAGAAACTACAGCAGATGGAAGAGACACGCACGGTGACGAATCTGAGTGGCATACAGTTTGATGATACAACCTTAAAGGTACTCAGCAGGGGTCTCAACTTTGCTATGACCCCTAGAAACGTACCCATTTCAGGTTTCGTCAGTGCAGTAGAGCAAGTTGCAGCCACACTTCCACCTAATGTGGCAGAGGAAGTCCGCCGAGAGACCTGCAGGGCCCTCACCAAGGCCAGGCCGCCGAAATCGAACATCACAACCGAGGAGAGGCTTGCACTCAAGAAACTACGGGAAGACAACAGCATTGTGGTACTGCCAGCAGACAAAGGGAACTCCACTGTCATCTTGCAGCGAGTGGATTATGATGAGAAAGTACGCCAACTTCTGGAGGACCCTGCATACAGAATTCTGGAGTGTGACCCCACGGACAAGGTGGCCAAGAAGACTAGTGCTCTCTTGAAGGAAACAGGAATGCCCGATAAGATCATCAGACAACTACGGGAAAAAGCGCCAGTGCCACCCAGACTGTATGGTCTGCCTAAAATACACAAGGAGGGTGTGCCCCTACGTCCTATTGTCAGTAATATTGGGGCACCTACGTACACAACAGCCAAGTACCTGAAAGGTCTCCTGGCTCCATATGTGGGGAAATGTATTCACCACATCCGCAACTCAGAAGATTTCCTGCAACGCCTCAAGCAACTGCACATCACAGATTCGGACATCATGGTTAGTTTTGATGTGGTATCGCTGTTCACCAGGGTCCCACTGAAGGACTCACTAGAACTGATTGCAGAGAAATTTGATGGTGCTCTGTTGGACCTGTTCAGTCATACACTGACATCCACGTATTTCCTGTACAGAAACCAATATTATGAGCAAACTGAAGGTGTAGCTATGGGCAGCCCACTGTCCCCTGTGGTTGCCAACATGTTTATGGAGAGTTTTGAGGAGAGGGCATTGGAGACAGCCACATTTAAACCCACATGCTTCTTTAGGTATGTGGATGACACCTTCGTGATCTGGCCACATGGGATGGACAGGCTCAATGAGTTTCTTGAACATCTTAACTCATGCCACCCAAATATCAAGTTCACCATGGAACTGGAGAAGAATGGCCAGCTGTCATTTCTGGATGTACTAGTCCAGAGGAAAGCAGATGGATCAATTGGCCACAGTGTGTACCGAAAACCTACACACACTGATTTATATCTGCAGGCCAGCAGTTGTCACCACCCTGCACAGAAGAATGGGGTTCTGAAGACTTTGGTCCACAGAGCACGTGCCCTATTAGACCAAGAGAATCTACCCAAAGAGATAGAACGTCTCAAAACAGTTTTCTCCAAGAATGGATGCATGGACAGACAAATTGAGAGGGCACTCCGACCAGCCACTATACCACAGGTTCCTGAAGAAGACCAAGATGAAGCAAGGAAGGTGGCATATCTGCCCTATGCTGGCTCTATTTCTGCCAGAATCAGTAGGATCCTGCGTAAACACAATATCAAGTGTGTTTTCTGTCCATCCAACAAGATCGGGGGACTGCTGGGGAGTGTCAAAGACGACCTGGGGTTACGAAAACCAGGGATTTACAATATACCTTGCCAATGTGGCATGTCCTACATTGGCCAGACGACAAGAACTGTGGAGATCAGGTGCAAAGAACATCAGAGGCACACTAGATTAAGACAGGTGACTAAGTCAGCCATTGCTGAACACTGTCTAGAGCTAGATCATGCCATGAAGTATGAGGATACCAAGATTCTAGCACAAACACCCAGATTTTGGGACAGTGTCATAAGAGAATCGATTGAGATTAAAATGGCTGACGATCTTATGAATCGTGACACAGGGTACCAGCTAAGCAGAGCCTGGGATCCGGCTTTGGAATTGTTAAAGGAGCAACGGGGCCAGCTGCAACACTACACAAACAGAAGAACCAGAGACATGGAGATGGTAAACGAGCCCCTGACGGACTGCCAGGAGCACCAGACCGAAGATGGAACACCCAGAAGTGGGACTGGTGGGCGCGGACCGCAGAGGGAACATCCAGAGCCGCAGCAGATGAAAAACGGAGCGGCAACGCTCCAACAGGTCGCAGTGAGCGGGCGCGGACCGCAGGGGGAACGCCTGGTACCCCAGACCGTAGATGAAACCCCCAGGAGCGGGTTTGGTGGGCGCGGACCGCAGAGGGAACACCTAGAACCGCAGCGGACGGAAAACGGAGCAGCAACGCTCCAGCAGGTCACAGGGAATGGGCGCGGACCACAGAGGAAGCGCCTGCAGCCGTTGGTGGAGGGGGAAGTCCATAGGCATAAATACTGGACCAGGTCCACTCGAGGAGCAGTCTCAGGTCGCACCTGATGAAGGTCTCGAGCTACGTGACCGAAATATCGTGCAAGTACGACGCTGATATCCGGCAGAACACCCGACAAACCAAGATGTTATCTACATCTACATCCACATTTCTACTCCGCATGCCACCCAACGGTGTGTGGCGGAGGGCACTTCACGTGCCACTGTCATTATCTCCCTTTCCTGTTCCAGTCGCGTATGGTTCGCGGAAAGAACGACTGTCTGAAAGCCTCCGTGCGCGCTCTAATCTCCCTAATTTTACATTCGTGATCTCCTCGGGAGGTATAAGTAGGGGGAAGCAATATTTTCGATACCTCATGCAGAAACGCACCCTCTCGAAACCTGGCGAGCAAGCTACACCGCGATGCAGAGCGCCTCTCTTGCAGAGTCTGCCATTTGAGTTTATTAAACATCTCCGTAACGCTATCACCGTTACCAAATAACCCTGTGACGAAACGCGCCGCTCTTCTTTGGATCTTCTCTATCTCCTCCGTCAACCCGATCTGGTACGGATCCCACACTGATGAGCAATACTCAAGTATAGGTCGAACGAGTGTTTTATAAGTCACCTCCTTTGTTGATGGACTACATTTTCTAAGGACTCTCCCAATGAATCTCAACCTGGTACCCGCCTTACCAACAATTAATTTTATATGATCATTCCACTTCAAATCGTTCCGCACGCATACTCCCAGATATTTTACAGAAGTAACTGCTACCAGTGTTTGTTCCGCTGTCATATAATCATACAATAAAGGATCCTTCTTTCTATGTATTCGCAATACATTACATTTGTCTATGTTAAGGGTCAGTTGCCACTCCCTGCACCAAGTGCCTATCCGCTGCAGATCTTCCTGCATTTCGCTACAATTTTCTAATGCTGCAACTTCTCTGTATACTACAGCATCATCCGCGAAAAGCCGCATGGAACTTCCGACACTATCTACTAGGTCATTTATATAAGATTGTGAAAAGCAATGGTCCGATAACACTCCCCTGTGGCACGCCAGAGGTTACTTTAACGTCTGTAGACGTCTCTCCATTGATAACAACATGCTGTGTTCTGTTTGCTAAAAACTCTTCAAGCCAGCCACACAGCTGGTCTGATATTCCGTAGGCTCTTACTTTGTTTATCAGGCGACAGTGCGGAACTGTATCGAACGCCTTCCGGAAGTCAAGAAAAATAGCATCTACCTGGGAGCCTGTATCTAATATTTTCTGGGTCTCATGAACAAATAAAGCGAATTGGGTCTCACACGATCGCTGTTTCCGGAATCCATGTTGATTCCTACATAGTAGATTCTGGGTTTCCAAAAACGACATGATACTCGAGCAAAAAACATGTTCTAAAATTCTACAAGAGATTGACATCAGAGATATAGGTCTATAGTTTTGCGCATCTGCTCGACGACCCTTCTTGAAGACTGGGACTATCTGTGCTCTTTTCCAATCATTTGGAACCCTCCGTTCCTCTAGAGACTTGCGGTACACGGCTGTTAGAAGGGGGGCAAGTTCTTTCGCGTACTCTGTGTAGAATCGAATTGGTATCCCGTCAGGTCCAGTGGACTTTCCTCTATTGAGTGATTCCAGTTGCTTTTCTATTCCTTGGACACTTATTTCGATGTCAGCCATTTTTTCGTTTGTGCGAGGATTTAGAGAAGGAACTGCAGTGCGGTCTTCCTCTGTGAAACAGCTTTGGAAAAAGGTGTTTAGTAATTCAGCTTTACACGTGTCATCCTCTGTTTCAATGCCATCATCATCCCGTAGTGTCTGGATATGCTGTTTCGAGCCACTTACTGATTTAACGTAAGACCAGAACTTCCTAGGATTTTCTGTCAAGTCGGTACATAAAATTTTACTTTCGAATTCACTGAACGCTTCACGCATAGCCCTTCTTACGCTAACTTTGACATCGTTTAGCTTCTGTTTGTCTGAGAGGTTTTGGCTGCGTTTAAACTTGGAGTGGAGCTCTCTTTGCTTTCGCAGTAGTTTCCTAACTTTGTTGTTGTACCACGGTGGGTTTTTCCCGTCCCTCACAGTTTTACTCGGCACGTACCTGTCTAAAACGCATTTTACGATTGCCTTGAACTTTTTCCATAAACACTCAACATTGTCAGTGTCGGAACAGAAATTTTCGTTTTGATCTGTTAGGTAGACTGAAATCTGCCTTCTATTACTCTTGCTAAACAGATAAACCTTCCTCCCTTTTTTTATATTCCTATTAACTTCCATATTCAGGGATGCTGCAACGGTCTTATGATCACTGATTCCCTGTTCTGTACATACAGAGTCGAAAAGTTCGGGTCTGTTTGTTATCAGTAGGTCCAAGATGTTATGTCCACGAGTCGGTTCTCTGTTTAATTGCTCGAGGTAATTTTCGGATAGTGCATTCAGTATAATGCCACTCGATGCTCTGTCCCTACCACCCGTCCTAAACATCTGAGTGTCCCAGTCTATATCTGGTAAATTGAAATCTCCACCTAAGACTATAACATGCTGAGAAAATTTATGTGAAATGTATTCCAAATTTTCTCTCAGTTGTTCTGCCACTAATGCTGCTGAGCCGGGAGGTCGGTAAGAGGAGCCAATTATTAACCTAGTTCGGTTGTTGAGTGTAACCTCCACCCATAATAATTCACAGGAACTATCCACTTCTACTTCACTACAGGATAAACTACTACTAACAGTGACGAAGACTCCACCACCGATTGCATGCAATCTATCCTTTCTAAACACCGTCTGTACCTTTGTAAAAATTTCGGCAGAATTTATCTCTGGCTTAAGCCAGCTTTCTGTACCTATAACGATTTCAGCTTCGGTGCTTTCTATCAGCGCTTGATACTTTACCAACGCAGCTTCGACATTTGACAATCACAATACCGATTGCTGCTTGGTCCCCGCATGTCCTGACTTTGCCCCGCACCCGTTGAGGCTGTTGCCCTTTCTGTACTTGCCTGAGGCCATCTAACCTAAAAAACCGCCCAGCCCACGCCACACAACCCCTGCTACCCGTGTAGCCGCTTGTTGCGTGTAGTGGACTCCTGACCTATCCAGCGGAACCCGAAACCCCACCACCCTATGGCGCAAGTCGAGGAATCTGCAGCCCACACGGTCGCAGAACCGTCTCAGCCTCTGATTCAGACCCTCCACTCGGCTCTGTACCAAAGGTCCGCAGTCAGTCCTGTCGACGATGCTGCAGATGGTGAGCTCTGCTTTCATCCCGCTAGCGAGACTGGCAGTCTTCACCAAATCAGATAGCCGCCGGAAGCCAGAAAGGATTTCCTCCGATCCATAGTGACACACATCATTGGTGCCGACATGAGCAACCACCTGCAGATGGGTGCACCCTGTACCCTTCATGGCATCCGGAAGGACCCTTTCCACATCTGGAATGACTCCCCCCGGTATGCACACGGAGTGCACATTGGTTTTCTTCCCCTCTCTTGCTGCCATTTCCCTAAGGGGCCCCATTACGCGCCTGACGTTGGAGCTCCCAACTACCAGTAAGCCCACCCTCTGCGACTGCCCGGATCTTGCAGACTGAGGGGCAACCTCTGGAACAGGACAAGCAGCCATGTCAGGCCAAAGATCAGTATCAGCCTGAGACAGAGCCTGAAACCGGTTCGTCAGACAAACTGGAGAGGCTTTCCGTTCAGCCCTCCGGAATGTCTTTCGCCCCCTGCCACACCTTGAGACGACCTCCCACTCTACCACAGGTGAGGGATCAGCCTCAATGCGGGCAGTATCCCGGGCAACCACAGTCGTAGTCCGATCAGGGGATGCGTGGGACGAGCTGGCCGTCCCCGACAAACCCCCATCCGGACCCCCACAGTGATGCCCATTGGCAACAGCCTCAAGCTGTGTGACCGAAGCCAACACTGCCTGAAGCTGGGAGCGAAGGGATGCCAACTCAGCCTGCATCCGAACACAGCAGTTGCAGTCCCTATCCATGCTAAAAACTGTTTTGCAAAGAACGTCTGAACTAATCTACAGAGAGTGCAAACAATTCGACAAAATTTAAACGATTATTAAAGTACAAGATTGCCTAGTAAATGCAGTAATGCTGCTACTTGCGCACTGCTGACACTGCTCGGCGGGGGAAGGAGACTACGCGAATTTACACTATTCAGGTACTAAAACGCGATGCTACACTCTCAAATACTATAATACGCCCGAAATTTATGAATTAAACAATGCAAGCACCAAAAACACGCAAAGAAATTAAGAATTAAACTATGTAACAAATGAGTGAGCTAGGAGTATACGACTTGCTGCTGCAGCTGCTTATCCAACGGCGGCAGGGAGCACATTGACTGTGACCAACCGACACTGGCCGTTCAAAACAAAAACAGAAGACAAACGACTACGCGAATTTACACTATTCAGGTACTAAAACGCGATGCTACAACTCTCAAATACTATAATACGCCAGAAATTTATGAATTAAACAATGCAAGCACCAAAAACACGCAAAGAAATTAAGAATTAAACTATGTAACAAATGAGTGAGCTAGGAGTATACGACTTGCTGCTGCAGCTGCTTATCCAACGGCTGGAACAATAACAGCTATTGGAAAACGACTTTCACCGGTATCAATGTAGGGCTGGGGCCCATGAATGTACATATTTGGAAACATTCTAAAACGAAAGCATACGTGTTTTTTAACACAAACTTATGTTTTTTAAATGGACCTATATTTTTTCTTCAGCAATCCATAGCATGACAAAGCACATACACCATGGCGTTGATTGCATTGCAATATTCCCATTACATCCCGAGATATTGAGACGCGAAGTTGACGCTTGAAACACCCGACATGCGCTGCTAGCGCACGTCCTGAGGCTCAGGCGTGAATCCCATGCTGCCCGTAATCGCAGCAGGATGGCAGCAGACCGTATTATTCGTTTCGGACCTCTTGATAAGTATGGAAGTGTGATTACGCACGTCAATCACATCGCGATTACGCGCAGCATGGGGCTCGCGCCTGAGCCTCAGGACGTGAGCTAGCAGCGCATGTCGGGTGTTTCAAGCGTCAACTTCGCGTCTTAATATCTCGGGATGTAATGGGAATATTGCGACGCAATCAACGCCATTGTGTACGTGCTTTGTCATGCTATGGATTGCTGAAGAAAAAATATAGGAGGTCCATTTAAAAAAACGTAAGTTTGTGTTAAAAAACACACATGCTTTCGTTTTAGAATGTTTCCAAATATGTACATTCATGGGCCCCCAGCCCTACATTGATACCGGTGAAAGTCGTTTTCCAATAGCTGTTAGTGTTCCAGAGATATTTTGGGTGGACAAGATAGCTGGGACATCATATATATATATATATATATATATATATATATATATATATATATATATATATATATATATATATATATATTCCCATTTCTTTGCTACCAATGTTGTCGACAGCTTTGGAGAAAACATTGTGTAAGTATAGTGGCAACTCTCAGTAAAAATAATTTGTTATTAGACATGCAGTTTGGCTTGAGGTAAGTAGTATGCACATAAAATTCAATTTGTTCTTTCGTCGTGAGGCACTAGCAGATCTAAGCGATAGGGCAGTAGGTATTTTCTTTGAGAAAAAAAAATGACTGTGTGAACTACATGTTATTTTTACGTAAGCTGGAACGCCGTGGAATCAGGAAAAGGACCTCAACAGTGGTTCACTTCGTATCTGGGCAGTAGGAAGCAGAATGTTGTCTTCCAGTGTAAACAAACAGGGAAAGGAATTGAACCTGATTAGGATGTTGTTAGCGGAGGACGCCCACAGGATTGTATTACGTGTCCGTTGATTTCCTTGATTCGTATCTATGATTTGCCACTGTACATGGTGCACGATTCCAAAAAAAATTCCATTTGCTGGTGGCAAAAGTGTTATTGTGAAAGACATGTAACGTAATGTAAATAATCCAGCTAAGAGGATAGTCGGTTGCCATCAGCAATTATTTCTCAGCGGACAGATTAGCGCTTGTGAAACACTAGCTTCTTTCGGCGTAACAAACGTTCAAGTAACTTACAGAAATGTATCTGGGTAACGTTCTCAGCGATCGTCAGTATCACCATAGGTGAACGCATGTCATTTTCATGGCACAGATGAAACGAGAGGTAAGTGTGCATGGCAACGTAAATCCTCTGTGGGAAGAACTAAGTCAGTTAGGGAAAACAAAAAGCAGCGTATGCAAGGCTCACATTGAAGTGGTGCCAGTTGAGTCTATCAATAGATCCATTTTCAGTAGACATGGCCTGAACCTCAATACTTATGGGAAGGGGAGGCTGGCGAAGCTTATAGGTGATAGTGTAGTGGGCGGTGGTGGGATCATTGATGGAAAAATTCCTGTAGTAGCTTGTGTTAAAACTGCACCCTTTTAGACTGAAGTCAGCTGGTAAGTATCCCTGCTTAAAGAAAGTCTCTCACACAAAAGAATCACCTTCAGAGGAGGTCAGTTATTCAAGTAGTGAAGGAATTAACATATTTCATCAAAATATAAGAGGTATTAGACATAAAGTTAGTGAACTGCTTATAGATGTTGACTCTGACATTTTCCGTATATTGGAGCACCACTTAAATAATCAGCAAGTTCAGAGGCTTCATTTACCAGGACACAGATCAGCTGGCTGTTTTTAAGAGTTCTTTACGGGGTGGGGAAGTGGCCGAGTATGTTGTTGTTGTTGTTGTTGTTGTTGTTGTTGTTGTGGTCTTCAGTCCTGAGACTGGTTTGATGCAGCTCTCCGTGCTACACTATGCTGTGCAAGCTTAATCATCTCCCAGTACCTACTGCAACCTACATCCTTCTGAATCTGCTTAGTGTATTCATCTCTTGGTCTTCCTCTACGATTTTTACCCTCCACGCTGCCCTCCAGTACTAAATTGGTGATCCCTTGATGTCTCAGAACATGTCCTACCAACCGATCCCTTCTTCTACTCAAGCTGTGCCACAAACTTCTCTTCTCCCCAATTCTATTCAATACCTCCTCATTAGTTATGTGATCTACCCATCTAATCTTCAGCATTCTTCTGTAGCATCACGTTTCGAAAGCTTCTATTCTCTTCTTGTCTAAACTATTAATCGTCCATGTTTCACTTCCATACATGGCTACACTCCATACAAATACTTTCAGAAACGACTTCCTGACACTCAAATCTATACTCGATGTTAACAAATTTCTCTTCTTCAGAAACGATTTCCTTGCCATTGCCAGTCTACATTTTATATCCTCTCTACTTCGACCATCATCAGTTATTTTGCTCCCCAAATAGCAAAACTCCTTTACTACTTTAAGTGTCTCATTTCCTAATCTAATTTCCTCAGTATCACCCGACTTAATTCGACTACATTCCATTATCCTCGTTTTGCTTTTGTTGATGTTCATCTTGTATCCTCCTTTCAAGACACTGTCCATTCCGTTCAACTGCTCTTCCAAGTCCTTTGCTGTCTCTGACAGAATTACAATGTCATCGGCGAACCTCAAAGTTTTTATTTCTTCTCCATGGATTTTAATACCTACTCCGAACTTTTCTTTCGTTTACTTTACTGCTTGCTCAATATACAGATTGAATAACATCAGGGAGAGGCTATAACCCTGTCTCACTCCCTTCCCAACCACTGCTTCCCTTTCATGTCCCTCGACTCTTATAACTGCCATCTGGTTTCTGTACAAATTGTAAATAGCCTTTCGCTCCCTATATTTTACCCCTGCCACCTTCAAAATTTGAAAGAGATTATTCCAGTCAACATTGTCAAAAGCTTTCTCCAAGTCTACAAATGCTAGAAACGTAGGTTTGCCTTTCCTTAATCTTTCTTCTAAGATAAGTCGTAGGGTCAGTATTGCCTCACGTGTTCCAATATTTCTACGGAATCCGAACTGATCTTCCCCGAGGTCGGCTTCTGTCAGTTTTCCCAGTAGTCTGTAAAGAATTCGCGTTAGTATTTTCAGCTGTGACTGATTAAACTGATAGTTCGGTAATTTTCACATCTGTCAACACCTGCTTCCTTTGGGATTGGAATTATTATATTCTTCTTGAAGTCTGAAGGTATTTCGCCTGTCTCATACATCTTGCTCACCAGATGGTAGAGTTTTGGCAGGACTGGTTCTTCCAAGGCTGTCAGTAGTTCTAATGGAATGTTGTCTACTCCGGGGGCCTTGTTTCGAGTCAGGTCTTTCAGTGCTCTGTCAAACTCTTCACGCAGTATCGTGTCTCCCGTTTCATCTTCATCTACCTCCTCTTCCATTTCCATAATATTGTCCTCAATAACATCGCCCCTGTGTAGACCCTCTATATACTCCGTCCACCTTTCTGCTTTCCCTTCTTTGCTTAGAACTAGGTTTCCATCTGAGCTCTTGATGTTCATACAAGTGGCACTCTTTTCTCCAAAGGTCTCTTTAATTTTCCTGTAGGCAGTATCTATCTTACCCCTTGTGAAATAAGCCTCTACATCCTTACATTTGTCCTCTAGCCATCCCTGCTTAGCCATTTTGCACTTCCTGTCGATCTCGTTTTTGAGACGTTTGTATTCCTTTTTGCCTGCTTCATTTACTGCATTTTTATACTTTCTCCTTTCATCAATTAAATTCAGTATCTCTTCTGTTACCCAAGGATTTCCACTAGCCCTCGTCTTTTTACCTACCTGATCCTCCGCTGCCTTCACTACTTCATCCCTCAAAGCTACCCATTCTTCTTCTACTGTATTTCTTTCCCCCATTCCTGCCATTTGTTCCCTTACGTTCTCCCTGAAACTCTGTACAACCTCTGGTTTAGTCAGTTTATCCAGGTCCCATGTCCTCAAATTCCCACCTTTTTGTAGTTTCTTCAGTTTTAATCTACAGTTCATAACCAATAGATTGTGGTCAGAGTCCACATCTGCCCCTGGAAATGTCTTACAATTTAAAAGCTGGTTCCTAAATCTCTGTCTTACCATTATATAATCTATCTAATACCTTTTAGTAGCTGGCCGTTGTGGCCGTTCGGTTCTAGGCGCTTCAGTCTGGAACCGCGTGACCTCTACGGTCGCAAGTTCGAATCCTGCCTCGGGCATGGATGTGTGTGGTGTCCTTAGGTTAGTTAGGTTTAATTAGTTCTAAGTTCTAGGCGACTGATGACCTCAGAAGTTGAGTCGCATAGTACTCAGAGCCATTTGAACCATTTGAACCTTTTAGTATCTCCAGGGATCTTCCATGTATACAGCCTTCTTTCATGATTCTTGAACCAAGTGTTAGCTATGATTAAGTTGTGCTCTGCACAAAATTCTACCAGGCAGCTTCCTCTTTCATTTCTTCGCCTCAATCCATATTCACCTACTATGTTTCCTTCTCTCTCTTTTCCTACTCTCGAATTCCAGTCATCCATGACTATTAAATTTTCGTCTCCCTTCACTACTTGAATACTTTCTTTTATCTCATCATGCATTTCATCAATTTCTTCGTCATCTGCAGAGCTAGTTGGCATATAAACTTGTACTACTGTAGTAGGCGTGGGCTTGGTATCTATCTTGGCAACAATAATGCGTTCACTATGCTGTTTGTAGCAGCTTACCCGCACTCCTATTTTTTATTCATTGTTAAACCTACTCCTGCATTACCCCTATTTGATTTTGTATTTATAACCCTGTATTTACCTGACCAAAAGTCTTGTTCCTCCTGCCACCGAACTTCACTAATTCCCACTATATCTAACTTTAACCTATCCATTTCCCTTTTTAAATTTTCTAACCTACCTGCCCGATTAAGGGAGCTGACATTCCACGCTCCGATCCGTAGAACGCCAGTTTTCTTTCTCCTGATAACGATGTCCTCTTGAGTAGTCTCCGCCCGGAGATCCGAATGGTGGACTATTTTACTTCCGGAATATTTTACGCAAGAGGACGCCATCATCATTTAATCATACAGTAAAGCTGCATGCCCTTGGGAAACATTACGGCTGTAGTTTCCCATTGCTTTCAGCCGTTCGCAGTCACACAACAGCAAGGCCGTTTTGGTTAGTGTTAAAGGGTCAGATCGGTCAATCATCCTGACTGTTGCCCCTGCAACTACTGAAAAGTCTGCTGCCCCTCTTCAGGAACCACACATTTGTCTGGCCTCTCAACAGATACCCCTCCGTTGTGGTTGCACACACGGTACGGCTATCTGTATCGTCGAGGCACGCAATCCTCCCCACCAACGGCAAGGTCCATGTTTCATGAGGAGGAGGGGGGGGGGGGGGGGGGCGGGGGCGAGTATGTATAAAAAGTAAATAAATAATACTATTTCATTTGAGTCCGTAGACGTATCACAGCACTGCAGTGAACAGTTGAGTGTTGTGCAGGGGCAGTTGAATTTAGTGAAACTAAACTTCTAATTGTTGTTGTTTTTATCGTTCCCTAACTCTGACTTCAGAGCATTTCTGCTCAAGCTAGAGAGGGTTCTTGGTTCACTTTGTATGAAATCCCAAAAATTAGTCATATGTGGCGACTTCAGAATTAATTTTATATGCTATTGTGCAAGAAATAGGATGCTGGGAGATCTCCTAAATTCGTATTATCTGATGCCCATGTTAGCCCCCTACTTGGCCACATTTGTAATTTTTTCTGTAAGAAGTCAGTTTTAGAAGTGGCTTAACAACTACAAATGCTATACTCTCTTTAACGTACTTTATGGATTAAACAAATGGTTTCGAAAGCTAGGCATCTTTTTCTGGTGTAACTAAGGTGTTTGATTGTGTTGATCACAAAATATTGCCCCAGAAATTGGACCATTATGCAATATGGGGAGTAGCTCACAGTTGGTTCACCTCTTACTTTAACAACAGGCACCAGGAGGTCATTAACCACAATGCTGAGAATGGCTATGATGATGTGGGGTCTGAGTGGGGCATGGTCAAATGGGGGGTGCCCCAGGGATCAGTACTGGCGCCACACCATGATATGTCCTCCAGTATTACAGGTGATTCTAAAATATTTCTGTTTGCTGATGACACTAGCTTGGTAGTGAAGGATGTTGTGTGTAACATTGGCAGTTCATGACATAAGTTCATGGCTTGTAGAAAATAAACTAACGCTAAATCATAGTAAGACTCAGTTTTTGCAGCTTCTTACACACAATTCAACAAAACCTGACGTTCTAATTCCTCTGAATGGGCATTTGATCAGTTAAACTGAACAGTTCAAATTTCTAGTTGTCAGACAGTAAACTGTTGCGGAAGGCTCATGTTCAGGATCTTGCTCAAAGACTTAATGCTGCCAATTTTACTATTAGAACGGTACCTGAAGTAAGTGATAGTTCGAGACGAAAAGTAGTCTACTTTGCCTGTTTTCATTTGCATATGTCGAGAGGTATTATATTTTGGATAATTCTTCCCGTTCTCAAAGAATATTTTTGGCTCAGAAACGGGCGCTTCGTGCAATAAGTGGTATAGTTCACGAACCTCTTGTCGACCCCTGTTCACTATTCTGGGTATTCTTACACTGGCCTCTCAATGTAATAGATATTCTTTACTGTCATTTCTTGTTAACATCAGCAGCTTATTCCCAAGAATTAGCAACTTTCACTCAGTTAATACTAGACAGAAATCCAATCTGCATTTGGTTTGCACTTCGTTGACTCTTGTGCAGAAAGGTGTGCAGTATACTGCTGCATGCTTTTTCAGTAAGCTGCCACTCGAGTTCAAATATCTTAGCAGTAATTCTCGCGCTTTCAAATCGAAACTGAAGAGTTTCCTCGTGGGTCACTCCTTCTAAAATTCCTTAAAAATTAAGCTGATTCCTGTGTTCTATTGCTGATTGCTTTTACATAAACTTTTGGCTTGTCTTTTTTTGGGTTCATAAACATTTTATTTTATCTGTTATTACTTTTATGTTGTTGTTTCGTGTATTTATACGTTCCATGACCTTGTAGACCTGCTCCTCAATATCGTCCTACGGAACTAGACGTGTGAAATAAAATAAAACTTACATTCAAAGTTGGCATGCATGAAATGTATTCGCAGTTGAGAATGTGAACCACCTCCAACTGTATAACGGAATTACAATGAAAATTTCTGCCGGATTCGAACTCGAACCCGGATTTCCCGCTTTACGCGAGCTGTCTAAATGATTCGGCTATCCGAGCGCGACTCACGGCCAGACCCCAAACTTCCAGATGTCGCCCTTGTGTCATATCTGTTCTCCTACATCCCATTAATGTTATGCCCGTACAGGGGATACATTTTATTTTTATGTTGCAGGAACATTGTATCGTGCTTTTTCGCAACATACGCACCACAGTGTCGTGAACTTGACAAAAGTCAGACAGTGAGCAAATAGCGCTATATACTTGTGTTGTCTGAGCTGGGAGGGACCTACATTCGTCAGGCGCTACAGTACGGGACGTCCACAGTGTACAACACCACAAGAACACTGATATCTCACCATCAGTGCCCGCAGACGGCCACGGAATACTACAGGTAGCCCTGCTCGGGACCTTACCGCACAGTTTTCGCCAGACACACAGTCTACAGTCTACAGACGACTGAACAGACATGGTTTATTCGCCCGAAGACCTGCAAGGTGCATTCCACTGACCACTGGTCACAGGAGAGCCCGTATAGCCTGGTGTCAAGAACACAGTACATGGTCATTGGAATAGTGGTCCCAGGTTATGGACACGGACGAGTCCAGGTATAGTCTGAACAGTGATTCTCGGCGGGTTTTCAATTGGCGTGAACCAGGAACCAGATACCAACCCCTTAATGTCCTTAAAAGGGACCTGTATGGAGGTCGTGGTTTGATGGTGTGGGGTGGGATTATGATAGGTGCACGTACATCCCTGCATGGCTTTGACAGAGGAACTGTAACAGGTCAGGTGTATCGGGGCGTCATTTTCCACCAGTATGTCCGCCTTTTCAGAGGTGCAGTTGGTCCCACCTTCCTTCTGATGGATGATGACGCACGGCCCCACCGAGCTGTCACTGTGGAGGAGTTCCTTGAAACAGTAGATATCAGGCGAATGGAGTGGCCTGCCTGTTCTCCAGACCTAAACCCCATCGAGCACGTCTCGGATGCTCTTGGTCGACGTATCGCTGCACGTCTTCAAACCCGAGCTCCGACAGGCACTGGTGCGAGGGAGGCTATACCCCAGCAGCTGCTCGACCACCTGATCCAGAGTATGCCAACCCGTTGTGCGGCCTGTGTACGTGTGCATGATCATATCCCATACTGATGTCGGGGTACATGCGCAGGAAACAGTGGCGTTTTGTAGCACATGTGTTTCGGGACTGTTTTCTCAACTTATCACCAATACCGTGGACTTACAGATCTGTGTCGCGTGTGTTCCCTACGTGCCTATACTATTAGCGCCAGTTTTGTGTAGTGTCACGTTGTGTGGCACCACATTCTGCAATTATCCTTAATTTATGAACATGAGTGTAGTTTGTTAGAGTGGAGAAGGCATGATCGCGGGAAACCGATTTTTATTTATTCGATTATTTCATCAAAACATCCGAACTAACAGTGACAAGGCAGCCATGATCATGATGGAAAATAATAATAAAGTCTGTCGTATATTTTTGATTGTTATCAGCATAACAGCTACATATTTCTATATTGTTACTTTCAAGAAAATGTACTGCGCTGTTTTTTTTTCGATAAAAAGGAATAAAACACTAGTGCTTATTCACTTCATTCGCACTTAAATGTACGTCTATAGAATTTGTCTTTCCCACGTCCACAGTTGGACCTCTGAGTGCTTTGGTAATTTTTTACCAATCATATTTTCTTCGACATTTGTGCTGTGGATCGCTTGGATTCCACAAGGACGTATAATATCGATATTTTTGTGTCTACACATTCCATTTTCTTCCGACCAATCAATAGCTCCTCATACAACTAAGGTTAACAACAAAAGTAGGCTAATTTGCAAGCAAAATAGCACACACGCGGACGTACCGTTTACACGAGGGAGACCCGTTCGCTGATGATCGTTCGCTTCTGTTCAATCCAGTCAAAATCAGACTTCACAGCAGAGAGGTATGCAGTGCGTTCACTCAGGGCGCATTCCATAAGTTATTTGGATAGATTAACACTTAATTGCAGCAAAATTCAATGCATAGAGTTTCTGATTCGGAAATTATAGTGCCTCAAGGTGGACAAATTGTCGGTAAAGACGACCGTTCGTAGGTCTAAGGACAGATGAAAAGCTTTCTTAGAAGTGTAACGTTAAAAATTTTATGCAGAAAGTGAATGCTGTTATCTTCACTATAAGATTGATCCCTACTGCTCATTGCATTGAAACGCTTTGCTCACTTGCACTCTAACATATATCCTATGTATCATCTTCTGGGGAAACTAACAAAGACCATTCTTATCTCGGAAAAGGGCGGTCATTTCTCAAACTTCGTGTAGGTCGTTGTTCATGTATCTTGGAATTCTAACTCTCTCATCATTGTACATATGACCGGCCGCGGTGGCCGAGCGGTTCTAGGCGCTTCAGTCCGGAACCACGCGGCTGCTACGGTCGCAGGTTCGAATCCTGCCTCGGGCATGGATGTGTGTGATGTCGTTAGGTTAGTTAGGTTTAAGTAGTTCTAAGTTTAGGGGACTGGTGACCTCAGCTGTTAAGTTCCATAGTGCTTTGAGCCATTTGAACCATTGTACATATGTCCCATTATGAAATTTATTGTTTACGATACTGACTCATTCAGAACCAACTGTAACACAGATTCAGCCAACACTAGCTGGAAGAACGATTTGCTTATGGATAACACTTCCTAAAAGATTGTACAGAAAGTTTTGGAGTATACAGCAGGTTTCGTGTTAAACAGGCTTCCACCAGAACAGAAATGAGCGATAAACGTCAAGTCGTGAAATTTGAATTGTGGTCTCCGCGAAAGTTCCTTGCTGTAGTTAAGAATTCTTCTGCCATATGTTGTTTATTTGTATCGTGTTCCTACATCTACATCCATACTCCGCAAGCCACCTGACGGTTTGTGGCGGAGGGTACCACGAGTGCCTCTATCGGTTCTCTCTTGTATTCCAGTCTCGTATTGTTCGTGGAAAGAAGGATTGTCTGTATGCCTCTGTGTGGGCTCTAATCTGATTTTATCCTTATGGCCTCTTCGCGAGATGTACGTAGGAGGGAGCAATATGTTGCTTGACTCCTCGGTGAAGGTATGTTTCATATTTTTCGTGCGTTATTAGTTCTATGATTTCTTCTGTTTACAAAGTTTTTAATTATCAGCGTTCCATCAACTACCTACTGACTCGTTCCATGATTAGTAGCTGTGGCTCACATAGAACCTGATAAATAAAATAATTATCAGTAACAACGTTCCATTCACGTCTAGAGGCGTGCTAGATAAAAACTAATCTCAAGTCGTATGACGTTGTTGGCTGGGAGACCCAAAGGGCAGGTTCAGCCCCATAAATGGAAAGGTTTTTGCGCACAATGGCACGTTTCCTTCGCGAAGTGCAGGGGTTGCGTTTGTTTAAGTCTGTCTGATAAGTGTAGGGACTTCGATGAGTATGGTGCCATGTTTACTTTGGATGATGATGATGATGATGATGATGACATAAAGGAAAGGGTGAAACCTGGTAGCTGCACATAGCCAAATCCTATGGAATAACACATAGATGCCGCCGAGCTTACATCCCCTTCCGTCGAACGGATGATCATCAACAGTGTCACATGCCCCTCACCGTTATACACTGCGGAGAGAGATGGAATTTAATTAGGGACATTGGCGTAAAGTCTTGTGGTCAAGAACTTCTACGCCATCACCCCTTCCCCACTTTGTCGTGAAGGCAAGGGGAAAGCTGCCAACAGCATGCGGTGTACCCGCGCGGTTACCGATCAAAGTACTGGCTATAACCGACATTGCTTAACTTCGGTGACGTGACGAGAACCACAGTATTCAACGACGCAAGGCCTTTGGCAGGCGCACTAGATAGCCTAACGGCAGTTTAATTACGGCTGTGGTAGAGCGCGGATGTGTTTACGTGGCAGCCTCACTACAGTGTGTTATAGACTTGGTCACTGTTTCTATGTTTCGATACAGTGTATCGATACGTGGAACTGTTTCAGTGTTTCGGAACGGCTACGGTTCACTGTTTCGAAACAGTGATGTTTCATTCGGCCCCTGCCTCGGATAACTGGACCAGATTCGATGTCGAGCCAGACAACAAAAACTGTATCGTTGTTTCAAAATAAGGCTGTTTCAGTCCACCCGTGCTTGGACTAATTGTATCGAAACAGTGATGTTTCATTCCCCTCCGTGTCGGACGAGATTCGGGCTCGGCACAGATACTGAAACACATTTAACATACCACTTCATGAAGCACTTTCAAGAGTGTCGAAATCTTTTTGACAAGCAATAGCATGAAGCTTAAGATATCCGAAAATAAAGCTTCGTTTCTAGCTGACTGTCATATTCTGAAATGGCGTAACATCTGCTTTATAAACACTAACCAAACAATAAAACAACACAAACTATTCACATTCAGAATAATAAATATGTGAAAATCATTCAGTTAAATTACACTTTTTGATAACATACGCTTCTCTTTTCATGTGCAGTAATCATATTAAGAAACGCAAGTAAGCCTACAACAGTTTGAATAAAAAAAGGCGTAGAGTGACAATTATTAGACATATACATAAATTTGATGTACGTATAATTGCAAGCCATCTGTTTGACATATCACTGATAGTGTAATGGTGAACAGGAAGGGCTAGGAAGCATGTGGATTTATTGTAACGGTTCGAAAGACCTTGAAAGACAAAATTTTTTCTGTTATATTTTGATATTTATTTGAATTATTTGGCGTTATTTGTGAGTCTTTAGTCACCGTGCCTATTATCCTCAATGATTGATTCCCTTTGTGTGCATGGAAATTAACAGGATGGGTATATTACCCATACTAATATAATGTGGGAATCCCAGTAGTATATCCGTTGTTTCTGCAGTTTGCTCCCACCTCCAGTCCCGTTCGTTATGGCTCTTCTGTCTTCAGCTATGGCTGTCCTCAGCCGATTGAAAAGTATGAGTCACACGCCACGAAAGCAACGCATTTGCTGCAGGAAATACGAAACTGCCAAGACACCTAAGTGATAATTTCACACTTTCTGCGATATGATTAGCGCTCTCGCACCTCATTTGTGTTCATGTGGTCATACTTATACAGTAGACAGTCAAGATGATAAACTGTGTACGTTTATTAGATTACAAAACACAAACTGTTTCGAAACAGCGCATCGAAACATTACATTGTACTGTTTCATTTGTTTCGCAAACAGTTACGTGTTTCAGTTTGCCCATCTCTAGTGTGTTCACTGTAAGACGGCAGAGTTGCGAGGGGAGTGCGGGGAGAGGAGGAAGCAAGCATTGGCTGGCGAGTGGAGAGGAGCCGTTAAGGTGAGGGTGGGGGGGGGGGGGGCGCCTAGCAGTTGCACCTAGCAGTTGCAGTGCTGGCACTACAAATTGCGCGCCATGCTTACACGAAAGTAGACGAAAGGCTTGGAAGTAAAACTCGCTTTAAAAGTTGTTCCTAAACGAAACTGAAATGTCTACTATGCGCACAAAAACCATTCATCCGATTGCAATGTACAGTAATATGAATGTGTTTCGAAATAATACAGTAACCAGTGGTGTTTCCATACAAACCAATATGGTAGCAAGGAGATGAAATATAAGGTAATTCGGACGAAATTGGGGGCTCCTTCAAAGTGATCGCGAACAAAATATCTGAAATGGAACCTCACCTTTTGTTGCCAGGCGTTTGTGGTGATACGCCAGGACGATTATTGGAAAACTGTTTGAATCTTCCAATGCTACGCAGGCTTTGTCCTGTGTAGGTAGCAGCTGTCACTGTAGATTTGTAAATGGGGTGAAGCAATTTTTTCTGCTCACTTTCCCTTTCGTAGCATTCAATCACACGCAATATAATTTTGCGAGCATCGCTACGTAATACTGGTTTCCTTCTAACCGTAGGCCTACCGGTACGGGTTGTTCAGCAACTGCCTCTTCACTCATTTTGATAATGTTTAGCACAACTGCACAACAAAAAGCCGCAAAACAATGACGGAGCAGACGACAATGGCTACCTTGTACAACACAGTCAGCTACGTAATGTTGGCAGCAGTCTAAACTGTGTGCCTACCGAAACCTCCCGACGTTTACAGACCTCTACCGATTCAGGACTAGGGAGAGGTCTGCCATCTAAAAGTTTACACGCTGACGTCGGTTAGTGCACTGCAGAGGAGCTGCTGGAGAGCTGTTGTCGGTTGCTGGAAAAGGTTTGCTGTTCAGCTGTATTGTCTGAATGTTGTCAAGACAATGTGAGTCACTGCATTGGCGCAACTCGATTGGGAGACTCAGGGCAGCCAAAGTCTCCTTCATTAAAAACTTTTATTAGGGCTTTGGCCTACTAAATTTTGCATGGCTGTTCAACAAAGTCATACTTGCACGTAAGGATGTTAACGAAGTCAGTTGGACTTGTTCTAGAATTGTGTATTTGTAAGATCGAATAGTCAAAAATATTGCAATAAAATTATAGAAAATTGCTGACACTCAATGATAGCCGTCAGCTGCGCCACAGTTAAAAACGTAGGAATGGGCGTAAGACACATAAAAGGTTTGAATTACCATTTGAAATCGGTGAAATTATTAGTGAAATGCATTCTACACTTTACTGATACATCGAGTGATGGATGAACAGCAAGGAAATGTACAGTAAAAGAAGAACGGTGTCAGAATTATCAAAATGCAGATATCTACACACATTTCCTTGTATGTAACCCGGCGGAGGTTCGAGTCCTCCCTCGGGCATGGGCGTGGGTGTGTGTGTGTGTGTGTGTGTGTGTGTGTGTGTGTGTGTGTGTGTGTGTGTCTTTAGGAAAATTTAGGTTAAGTAGTGTGTAAGCTTAGGGACCGATGACCTTAGCAGTTAAGTCCCATCAGACTTCACACACGTTTGAACGTTTTGAAGACAGGTCTGTCGGTGTAAACGAAGGCCAGCCACGCACTTGCTTCATGTGCAACTAGGCTGAACTTGTCGATGTGCACAGGATGCGCAACGTATTCACCAGTCTGGATGTAGATAACAAGTATCGTGCTCTTGTCAGATGAACATCCGCCTGCGCTGGAGGGAATAGTAGCTTGCTATTCAGAAGTACAAAAGAAGGAAGATAGGTCCAATTTCAAAAACAAATGACAGTGAAAGTAACTCGAGTTTACTAATTTTTAATGTATGTGAGGTCGTAGATGCATTATGTTCTTACCCTCAGTAGGTGGGGTACGCCGACCAAGAACCACAAGACGACACACTCTCTCTCCATCTCTCCCCCTCCCTTCCTGCCTCCCTCCACCGTTAACAGCCACCGCCACCAAACAACCAAAGATGCTCTATGTCGTAAGTCATCGATAATGAATCTAAAGTACTATAGGACGAGCAAGTAGCATTAATTCTATCCCTCTGTTGTTTGTCCAGAGAGAGAGAGCAGGATATCAGGCACAATTTAAGCAACAAGCTCCCTCTCTGTTTGCAAGATAACTTGGTAATTTAATCTCAACTAATTCATTGATAACACTGTCCCAATACTTGGAAGTGCACGCCAAAACCTTTGTTATATTCCATAGGATGACCGTTCCAAAGCAGTGTTCTGCAACAGCAGATTTGCTGTACTGTTGTAAGCGTGTGTGACGCTAATGGTCTACACACCGCTCCTCCACTTTATTTACTTACACGTCAAGTTCCGTAGGACCTAATTGAGGAGCAAATCTCCAAGGTCATGGAACGTGTCAATACATGAAATTACAACATAAAAGTAATAACAGATAAAAATAAAATGTTTATGAACCCGCAAAGTCAGGCCGTAAGTTTAAGTAAACACAGTCAACAGTTTAACATAAGAATCAGTTTTAAGTTTTCAAGGAACTTGTCAACTTTAGAAGGAGTGAACCATGAGGAAACTCTTCAGTTTCGGTTTTGAAAGCACGTGGGTTACTGCTAGATTTTTGTATTGTTGTGTTACCGTAGCTTATTGACAATGGCTGCAGCAGTATACTCCCACACCTTTCTGCCCAGGAGTTAAGGAAGTCCGAATCCGATCCAAATGCAGGTTGCATTTCTGCTGAGTATTAACTGAGTGTTATTCTTGGGAATAAGCTATTGTTAACAAGGAACGACAGTATATATATAATTGCCCGAACCGCCCGTTTCTGAGCCAAAAATGTCCATTTAGAATGGGAAGAGTTACCCCAAAATATAATACTATACGACATAAGCAAATGAAAATAAGCAAAGTAGACTAACTTTCCTGTCGAACGTTCAGATACCGTTCGAATAGTAACAGTGGCAGCATTAAGTCTCTGAACAAGATCCTGAATGTGGGCTTTCCACGACAGTTTACGATCTATCTGAACACCTAGAAATTTGAAGTGATCAGTTTGACTAATCATATGCTCATTCTGTGAAATTAAAACGTCAGGTTTTGTTGAATTCTGTGTAAGAAGCTGTAAAAACTGAGCTTTACTGTGAGTTAGCATTAGTTTATTTTCTACAAGCCATGAACTTGCGTCATGTACTGCAATATTTGAAGCCGAGCCAGTGCTGCACACAACATCCTTTACCACCAAGCTAGTGTCGTCAGCAAACAAGTATTTTAGATTTACCCGTCATACTAGAAGGCATTTCATTTATATAAACAAGGGGCAGTAGTGGCCCCAGTATTGATCCCTGCCCCCCCCCCCCCCCATTCCGCTTGACCGTACCATTCTCAACATTGTGGATAACATGGAGGTATACCTCTATGGTGGATAATGACATTTTGCTGTCTATTGTTAAAGTAAGAGTTGAACCAACTGTGAGCCACTCCCCATATTCCATAATGGTCCAATTTCTCGAGCAATATGTTGTGATCAACACAATCAAACGCCATAGTTAAATCAAAAAATATGCCTAGCGTTCGGAACCTTTTGTTTAACCCACCCAGGACCTCACAGAGAAAAGATAATATAGCATTTTCAGTTGTTAAACGACTTCTAAAGCCGAACTGTACATTTCATAGCAAATCATGTGATATAAAATGATCAATTATCCTTACACAGTTTCCGTCATTCATCGTGCGAGCAGGTCGCAGGTTCGAATCCTGCCTCGGGCATGGATGTGTGTGATGTCCTTAGGTTAGTTAGGTTTAAGTAGTTCTAAGTTCTAGGGGACTGATGACCACAGATGTTAAGTCCCATAGTGCTCAGAGCCATTTCATCGTGCGAGCCAGTGTTAATAATAATACAAACTATGATTGGGTGACTACTACTGCCTTCCAACCAGGATCTGGGAATATAAGAATTGCTTACTGGGGTGTCCAGAGATTCCATGTCAGTAGGGGCAAAACATTTTCGCCACATACGTGAATTAGAAATTTTGAGAGATGCTCGTCATTTTCTGCTATTACTTTCTTTAGCGCATTTGTAATACCTGGTCAGTGTTAAAAATATCAACAAGCTAACAATATAATTACAGTAAAAGCTGTATTTACATTCACAAATGTTGTACATGTTGAAAATAAATTTGTTTCAGCTGCTTATTGTCCTTGTCACATCACTTGGTGTTGTGAATTTTTACTATTACTGGTATTGAAACAAACAAAAAATGAAAATTTGTATCGAATGTATTGTCCATTTGTGAAATATCGGTATTGGTGTGTCGGTTATTTAGATTCGCGTTTGAAGCTAAAGAAAAATATGGAAGTGCACGTTCCAGTAGTTTCAGCAAATGTTCAAAGATTTTGTGACTGAAAGCATATGTTGTGCAACCATGGAGGTAAGAATAAGTCTTACCTCCATGTGTGCAACAACAGATGTTCGCCCACGACTTTCGTGAGTCTCTGCGGGCTGATTGTCATACATTGTAGTAGCTCAAGGATGTTATATAACAATTTTCGTACATCTTCGTAAAGAGAAATACAGCGATTTTAAATTAATTACCCTCTTTGTAACTGCAGACATATCAGACGCAAAGCGGGGGTTAAATAAACTTAAGTTTCGAAAAAAATTGACGAGAATACCAGTAGTTATTTCTATATTAACTGTTGCCATAACAAATTTCAATGTTATTACATCTTCGTCTTGCAACGAAATTAGTGGTAAAGATGAGTCTGATTTATCATCATCAGCTCTTCAAATCTCGACATCAGGTGGACCGATTCATGGCCCAAGCAACACAAGCGGTCGCTTGGGGCGTCAACATCTGATGGTTCGTTTCAAAACAGACAACCAGCGAATCACAAGCGAACACCAGGGGATGCGACCAACGTACGACAGAACACCACTCGCTATTCGCCCAACGTTTACTTGAGAGAGAATTCTTGTTCACTATTGTGGATTCGTTTTGGTGGGTAGGGGGATCGCTATGAAAGCTACAGCACTATGAAGCAAGGGAGAATGCCATGGAGGTATTCTTACCTCCATGGAGAACGCCCTCATTCTACTGCAGTCATATCTAAGCAATAGGAACCAGTGCATGGAGATAGCAAAAATCTGGCTCTTTACCTTACACATAAGGAGTGCCGCAGGGCCTTGTTCTTGTATCCTTACTGTTAATTATATACGATCTACACTCCTGGAAATGGAAAAAAGAACACATTGACACCGGTGTGTCAGACCCACCATACTTGCTCCGGACACTGCGAGAGGGCTGTACAAGCAATGATCACACGCACGGCACAGCGGACACACCAGGAACCGCGGTGTTGGCCGTCGAATGGCGCTAGCTGCGCAGCATTTGTGCACCGCCGCCGTCAGTGTCAGCCAGTTTGCCGTGGCATACGGAGCTTCATCGCAGTCTTTAACACTGGTAGCATGCCGCGACAGCGTGGACATGAACCGTATGTGCAGTTGACGGACTTTGAGCGAGGGCGTATAGTGGGCATGCGGGAGGCCGGGTGGACGTACCGCCGAATTGCTCAACACGTGGGGCGTGAGGTCTCCACAGTACATCGATGTTGTCGCCAGTGGTCGGCGGAAGGTGCACGTGCCCGTCGACCTGGGACCGGACCGCAGCGACGCACGGATGCACGCCAAGACCGTAGGATCCTACGCAGTGCCGTAGGGGACCGCACCGCCACTTCCCAGCAAATTAGGGACACTGTTGCTCCTGGGGTATCGGCGAGGACCATTCGCAACCGTCTCCATGAAGCTGGGCTACGGTCCCGCACACTGTTAGGCCGTCTTCCGCTCACGCCCCAACATCGTGCAGCCCGCCTCCAGTGGTGTCGCGACAGGCGTGAATGGAGGGACGAATGGAGACGTGTCGTCTTCAGCGATGAGAGTCGCTTCTGCCTTGGTGCCAATGATGGTCGTATGCGTGTTTGGCGCCGTGTAGGTGAGCGCCACAATCAGGACTGCATACGACCGAGGCACACAGGGCCAACACCCGGCATCATGGTGTGGGGAGCGATCTCCTACGCTGGCCGTACACCACTGGTGATCGTCGAGGGGACACTGAATAGTGCACGGTACATCCAAACCCTCATCGAACCCATCGTTCTACCATTCCTAGACCGGCAAGGGAACTTGCTGTTCCAACAGGACAATGCACGTCCGCATGTATCCCATGCCACCCAACATGCTCTAGAAGGTGTAAGTCAACTACGCTGGCCAGCAAGATCTCCGGATCTGTCCCCCATTGAGCATGTTTGGGACTGGATGAAGCGTTGTCTCACGCGGTCTGCACGTCCAGCACGAAAGCTGGTCCAACTGAGGCGCCAGGTGGAAATGGCATGGCAAGCCGTTCCACAGGACTACATCCAGCACCTCTACGATCGTCTCCATGGGAGAATAGCAGCCTGCATTGCTGCGAAAGGTGGATATACACTGTACTAGTGCCGACATTGTGCATGCTCTGTTGCCTGTGTCTATGTGCCTGTGGTTCTGTCAGTGTGATCATGTGATGTATCTGACCCCAGGAATGTGTCAATAAAGTTTCCCCTTCCTGGGACAATGAATTCACGGTGTTCTTATTTCAATTTCCAGGAGTGTATATTCGATATTTCCGCGTGAGACTCTACTGTACCGTTGCAGAGGTCACCACATTAACTGCTCAGAATAACAATCTGCATGAGTTGTAATGGAATGTAACAGTAGTAATCGATAGATGTACCCCCTGGGTTGAGGCTAATGCATTACTGGTACATACAAGAAAGTAAAACAGTCATCAATCTGAAGACTGTTTTGAACACAACAGTGCTTTACCAGGCATTGTCCTGTTGGAGCTGGTATGCCATTACCTTCCTCTACTGTTTACTGTTTTTTGTTTTGTGATCTCTATCTATATCTAAAATGTATTTTTTTTGTAGTGGGACCTAAGTTACTGTTTACTGTTTTTGTTTTGTTTTATGTATTACCATAAATTCTGGCCAAAAGCTTGTAAAATTGACACGTTCCATATCCTGTGATACTGTCACAACATGGATCACTGGAACAAGAGATAAATAAATAAATAAAAAATAAATCACCTTTGAACCAATTTACCCATCCAGTTATAGGGGGACCAGCAAGCAGTTTAATGTGGATTCTGAACCACGCTGCAACTGTGCATTTTTCACGTTAACAAACGTTGCCTGCATAAATACTAGCAAAACAGAAAACATTGTATTCACTCTCCTACAATATGCATACTTGGCTTTCTTAAATTCCCATCTGACATATGTAATTTTGCTATAAGAAACTCATCTACATCTAATATTGTATTTAAATGGCAAAAAAGCCTGTAATGTATGTTGCAGGACTCACACTGTAAGACTCATTTAGACACTAATTCAAAGAATTGAATATTGTGACAGTCCCAATTTTATACACTCCAATTACAATTACTTTGTGTGGTTGACAAACTGCAATGGCGTGAGGGGGTGGAGGGCAGTGTATTGAGCGTGTAGCAAGCAATGCTTCACAAAGTGCTCCATGTACCTACAAAACAGGAAACACAGCATGCGTGTGGTGCTCGAGAAAGAACTAAGATTGCATGGCATCTGCCCCCTACCACTTGACCCACTGTAACATGTCACAAAGCATTTTTCATTGGAAGTGTAGTTACCTTGTGTACACAAAAAAACCTGAATAACTTTAACTTTAGAATATCAATACACCACCATAACACAAGAAATAAACATGCAATTGACAAGGCATATTCCAGGATAGCATAGGTCCATAACAGCTATAAATATCTTGGTCTCATATTTTGACATACTAGTTAAAAATGCGCATTCAGTGACCCTGAATTTATTTAAGTGTAGTGATAAAATGGCTAAAAGGTAAAACTTTTTATAGAGCAGAAATTTGAAGAATGTGAACCTGGAGTTCTAAAGTGGGTCTGTACAGAAGTATAAATTGTAATGTTTTATAAGTTACCAGTGTGACATGTTGATTCGTTATGGTGTAGTAGGCTATATGCGGATAGAGTTTAACTATTTGTGTAATCACAGTGAAAACCCACTTTTACGCTTTTCAAGGGACTTCAAATAAATGGTGTAAAATACAGGAAAATGTGAAATGTGGGAAATAATGTTTTAAACTGTAAAAGTTATGTATGTGACGCCCTCTTGCATTTTCGCACTTTATATATGTAGATAATAAGCATTAAAATACTTGTCTGGGACTTATTTATTGTCTAAGAAAAGCTGCTGGTGTAACAGGAATTGATAACTGTCTGCGAAGTAGATACGTTTGACTCAACTTCACACATCACAATCATTATTTCTGGAAAGCCTGCAACTGTCATTCATTATTTAAATAATGAAACACCGCACCAGTTAAGTATTTTTCCTTGCTTAGCGTAACACGTTCTGAGAATTTTTTCTCGTTGTCAATTGAAAATATGTCCATAAGTATTTTGGGTGGTGTTTGCATTTGCCTTGTTCTGCATCTCTTGCACTGCACTCATCTTCTTGAGATTACCAGGTACTATGCCTCCTCAGTTACGTACAAAACCACACACACGCAAACTGTCACTCATATTGTCTGTCTGTGTAACGTCACAAAAAAATACACATGTAAATACTACACTTGAAGCAAGAATAAATTCTCGAGACACACTTTGTTACACATTAAAAAATACGTACTTTACGCGAAAAACATTTGAGCAACGCTAAGTGAGTGAGTTGTCAACTAGCGCTACAAGTGGCCCAACGTCGAAACGTGCTAAATATATAGTTTGATAAAATTGTCACGACGAACACAAAAATCGCAAAACTGCATATGCGTAGTAGATACAGCGTGGAAATTGTTGTGATTGGTCATGATAGGTTCCTTTAAGCAGCTGCCAGACTGTTTGATGAACATGCGCACAGAGCTGAAATCACGTATACGAGGTGCCTCTTCGCACTTATGGTTACTTGGAGTGTGCCCGTTTGGTGTACGAGGATTGGAACTTAGTGGCAACACTGCTGTGGAGACACTGTACAATGGAATCTACTATTGTCGCTGATAGGACAAGCCTGTCCCACGTCACCGGCAGCACATAATCAAGGGAAACACAGTCACTGGTGAGCAAGTGGTCTAACGTAATGGTGTCACTATGTTTTCAAAACAGGAACAACAGGGTTGGATCAAGAATGAATGTGCCAGAGGTCATGCAGCACGACAGTGTCATCAAGGTCTTACAGAGGTGTGCAGGAAATCGGCATTGCAAATACAGAACAGTGGCATGTTGGGTAAAAGCCTTCAACGAAGATCAGAAAACTGTGGCTGTCATGTGTCGGGTAGGTTAGCATCTCTGAAGTAGTAGTGCATGCTGTTGCCTTGTTAGTGGACTGTGATCGTGCCATACGATTCGTGAGCTCACCCATGAAACTGGATTAGCGCATGCGAACTGCTTCATATCCTGAAGAAACGCCTGCGCATGCGAAAAATTGCATCATGGTGGGTTCTGCATGACTCGACGGAAATGCAGTAATGGATGCTTTATGATGCTGCTCAGACGCACTATGAGTGCAAAGGAGAGGCTTTCTTATGCCACATCGTAACACTGGATGAGACATGGGCCACATCGTACGAGCCAAAACTGAAACGCCAAGCCAATGAATGGCATCATTATGGGTCGCCGTGAAAGTCGAAAGTGACTACACACACGCACGCACGCACACACACTCACACTCACACTCACACTCTGGTGTACTAATTTTAATAATCAACAGCCTCAGTTTCACCATTTACCTAGGTTTCAGTCGGGATAACCCAACCTTATTCAGAATAACAGTAACTACCGTTTGTCCATAGTGGACATCGTCAAGCTAAAACTACAAATCCATAAATTATCGTCAGACTATAAAACTTATCTAGAATTGCTTCGGCCACACTTAGCGACCGCTATGTGACAGCCATGAGTTCAAGTACAGCACTTATGGCTGCCACATTGCAGTCGCGAAGTGGGGCTGAGCCAGTTCCAGATAAGTTTTATAGTCTGACGATTTATGGATTTGTAGTTTTAGCTTGATGGTGTCCACTATGGACAAACGGTGGATACTGTTATTCTGAATAAGGTTGGGTTATCCCGACTGAAACCTAGGTAAATTCTAGGTAAACGGTGCAACTGAGGCCATTGATTATTAAAATTAAAATTATTAATAATATTTATATAGTTGCTGACAGGGCCGCAAAATGTTAGTCATTTTCTGTATGACAACTTCCAATTAGCTATCCTGAAAAACTGAGTCAGCATCCCTCTATAATAAGTGAGACATTGAGCTCAGAAAGAGGAAGGGGTGTTAGTATTGTGCTATGCATAGTTTGGGGGTAAGTTTTTCTATAAAAGAAAAAAGAAGGGAAAAAGAACATGTTGTGAAGGTGTTACATGGAATGTTATACAAATAAATAACTTTTTTTTTTTTTACCCAACCCCTACTCTGTTTCAACTAAGTAATCCTTCAATATGTAAAATGTATTGCCTAACAGGTACTTTTTAGCTGCCATTTTAAATAAGTGTATTTTTGCAATTTTTTTTATGTCTGTTTCGGTAATTTATTGCCAAGGTTTATTCCTTGGTAGAAAATGTTGTTTTGAGTTTTATGTTTATTTTTTCTTGGTAAATGTAAGTTGAGTCTAGCTCTTGTTCCATGGTCATGGACAGAGCTGTTTGTGCAATAATTACCAATGTTATTTTTGGTGTGTACAACTGTCTGGTATATGTATTCACATGGAGCAGTTAAAATCCCAGCCATCTGGAGTTAGTGGGGGTACACTTCACGTGACGTGTATTTTGTTTGTGGCGTGTTTTTCAGTCATGTTGGAGCTATTGCATGTTGCACATTCGGCTATTTCAAGTTTACACTTCATTGTTAGTTGCTCTGCCTATCCACCACTATGCGCAGGAATCTAACCAGAAAGGGGGGCTAGAAGTGTTTAGGCAGTGGAAAGACCAGACACAGATTTCTACATCATCGTAGCTGTGCATGCGCACTATAGCGTGTTCTTAGCACTTGAAAGTAGCAGTCTACCAGCTGCTTAAACGAACCTGATGTCTTTATTTGAACGAACATACATACTCCCTTCAGTGAAGCCGAGTAGAGCTTCGCAGCGGAGGGAGATACGGTACCAAATGTTCCAACTTTTACCAGTTCAAATCCTGTGTGCCGTGGTGTCAAGAAACTTAACCACATAATGTTTGTGAGCACTACTTGATGGCCAGTATCATGCCAGCATCATTTTCTGTAATTTTTACTCCATGAACATTGTTTCGTAATGCAGAAATCACGAGAAAGTTATCAATGTGGCGACACAAAATCAGGTGCAGATTAACATTATAGACAAAGAAAATTTGACAGTAGAGGTAAAAAATGTTGTAAACATTGGGAAAACGTTAATTTCGGGAACATAAAACGGGGTTATACTGTACATGCTTCCCTACAGTGGAAACTCACATAAAACCTTCTTGTAACATACTTAATAGAGGATCCGTGTAAGAATACCTTAAGGCAGTAAATTCATATATACACTCCTGGAGATTGAAATAAGAACACCGTGAATTCACTGTCCCAGGAAGGGGAAACTTTATTGACACATTCCCGGGGTCAGATACATCACATGATCACACTGACAGAACCACAGGCACATAGACACAGGCAACAGAGCATGCACAATGTCGGCACTAGCACAGTGTATATCCACCTTTCGGAGCAATGCAGGCTGCTATTCTCCCATAGAGACGATCGTAGAGATGCTGGATGTAGTCCTGTGGAACGGCTTGCCATGCCATTTCCACCTGGCGCCTCAGTTGGACCAGCGTTCGTGCTGGATGTGCAGACCGCGTGAGACGACGCTTCATCCAGTCCTAAACATGCTCAATGGGGGACAGATCCGGAGATCTTGCTGGCCAGGGTAGTTGACTTACACCTTCTAGAGCACGTTGGGTGGCACGGGATACATGCGGACGTGCATTGTCCTGTTGGAACAGCAAGTTCCCTTGCCGGTCTAGGAATGGTAGAACAATGGGTTCGATGACGGTTTGGATGTACCGTGCACTATTCAGTGTCTCCTCGACGATCACCAGTGGTGTACGGCCAGTGTAGGAGATCGCTCCCCACACCATGATGCCGGGTATTGGCCCTGTGTGCCTCGGTCGTATGCAGTCCTGATTGTGGTGATGAAGAAAATGGGACCATAATAACACTGGACGATCTCAGGAAAGAAATGATAAACTGTGAAGAAGAAAAGGAGGCAAACTTTTTTTAAGCCAAAGATAAAATTACAGTTGGAAACTATGTTCTGGTAGCTTTTGCAACAAAATGTAAGAAGGTTCATTTTATTGGCCATGTTACCAAAATTAGTGATTTAGGAGATCCAGAAGTGATTTTCCTCAGATGCAAAAATAAGACAAAGCATGGCACCACATTCTACTGGCCTGATAGAAGAGATGAGACGGAAGTTCCATCCTCTGACGTCATTCCAGTGCTGCCTGAGCCTACTTTGAGTCGCAGGGGAGACCTGATATTTAGTGTTACATTTTATTCATACAAGATTCAGTGACTAAATAACAGTTAGGGCCTAAGTGTTAATATAATAAGTTGAATTAGGGCACTTTAGTGTTAAACACAAATTGCCAACAACTTGAGTTCAATTACCATGAAAAATAATAGAAAGTGAACTTATAAAGTGAATTTTTCTTTTCTATTGATACTAGATATTTTATTATTTTTGTTAAATTGCCTACTAAAGAAAAAATATTACCTTTGTAGAATTTAAACTAGTAAATTACTGGCCTAAAACAAAAATAAATCATCTATGAAGCATTCTGTTTCAGTGTTTTATGGTTTAGACTAACACTTATTTTTTAGTTTAGCTAACATTTTCTGTGTATTTCATAATATACAAAGAGGCGTGTGCAAAAAAGTTCATATCCTGAGTAAAAGTTAAGATATTTTAATAATTTAAAAATCCTCAAGTTCAGTAAAAATTGGGTAATCAGGTCACTTACCCCAAGTCTCTTTTACAATGCTCTGTATGGGTACAACAATGCGGGGTTACACTTGCCCCGAACCATGGGGCAAGTGTAACCTCACAACACAAAATTTTGAAAACAATTAATTGACCATATAATTTCTTTTTTCAAAAACAAAATGTAGATTGTTTAAAAGTCAATAAGTTAAACTTTAAGCATGAAAAATTTCAAAATCATATCTTCAATAACAAGTTGGCAATTTGGTGTCAAAGTTGAACTATGCCAAAATGTGGCTACACTTACCCCACTTCACCCTGTTAGGAACTATTTAAAATGTTGCTTTTGTACTGCAAAGTCATTGAACTTCTTTGAGAAATTGACACGAACATCAATCTGGAGGTTTTTGATCTAACTTAGACTGGGCCAGTATGGGAAGGACAATTGGCTGTCATCTTCTCCTCACATTCCTGGTGTTGATGGAAAGATAAAATCTGTTTCCTTCTTCATGAACAAAATATAAGTGATGACTGTTAATTCTTGTGTATAATAAACACAAATTCAACATGATGTCAACTGCAGTTTCTATGTGATACCCTGATAGTTAGCAATGCACTTTGGTCATATTCTGAATTGTTGGTGTCACAGAACAGCTGCATTTGCAAATAAGTTACTGTTACTACCAGTGGAATAACTGAGATAGCATATGGCATATTATATTTTTGCTAGTAATCTTGGACAAAGTAACTACCTGTACAGCTCATTACTGAGCTGTCATTCACTATCTTTTCCTTCCTGCCAAATGAAGTTGCCAGCTGCCTTTGGCCTTACTGATAAACATTGTACAGATGCCTAATGACTTGACAAGCAAATGTATACATGAGATAGTTTAAATACATTAACATTTGTGAAAATTGCAACATACAGAGAGATTGGCTTGAGAAACCTCAATTTGTAAAACAGTGTACTGTTAAGAAGTGTTTGAAATTGCAGAGGTGGCGTGTCCACTCCATCCTTAGCTCAGTGTGGTCAGTGTTATCTAAGCTAACTTTGTGAGGAGCTGTCCATCTGCCCTACTTCCAGTATTTTCATTGTTGTCAGAGTGAATGGCTTCAACATGGGCATGAGTTCAAATGGAGTGGGCTGACGTTCAGTGGCAAGTGAGCCTGTCATATTGTGACACTACATCATACAATTCACTGTATTGATGCATGTGTGTTACTAGCATATTCAGTTAAGAGTGTGTACTTACCCACACATTGCAACCACAGCATGGGATTACTGCCATGTCAGCTGCACATTTGTAACAGAACATGCAGCTTTATCCACAGCGTTAGCCCAATTCTCCAGGAATATGTTAACACCTTGCTGACATACTGAGTGACACAGTGGGTTGCTTTCATATGATATGTGTTTCAATTGTCTTGTTGTGATTGCAGAATATGAAATGAGCAGTATAAAAGTGGCCCCAATCTGGTAGCCTGTAATGTTGAGCAGCCCAGTAGACAAGCACAAGATGTGGCTATTTTCTTGTCCTGCACATTGGCCTGACATGTTGCCCAGAGCACACGTCTGGGATATAGGCATTTGGAAACTGTTGATAGATGGTTGTGTCATGTAAAAACCTTGTGGAAGGAGATTCCTGAGAATCATAAAGTGTCCCCCTTCAGTTCCATGCCACAGGGCCTTTAGAGGTTCTAATTCCAGGGCACAAGAACTTCACACAATAGTGAATTCTCAGTAACAGATCATTTCCGGTTTTGTAAATCTATTGGTTAGTGTACTGTCATGTAACTAATATATGCTCTGAAGTTCAGTACAGTTATTTGTGGTGTTCTTGGCATTGCAGTTTTAATAAACATTGTATTTTCCATGTATGAGTATAGTTTACACATAGTCAATGCTGTTGTTTATTGTTCTATCTAGCATAGCACAGCTGAGTGAGGAGTACTTCACGGACGACGCAAGTGACTACGGGGCTTCACCGATGCCAAAAATTCCAAATGGTAAGACAACAAAATTTTAGGGTGTATGCCTTTTTCTCTAATGTAATATTGGGATAAATATTAATTTGCAAAAACAAGTGCACATTTATACAAACTATTGAGAGACTCGTTTATATTGGGTTGTCCCCTGTTATCAAGGCATGTTACACATTAACTGGCATCTCTGTTCAGGTACACTACATGAACATAATGATATTTTTATGTTGCCTTCACTATATCTCCTCTCAAAGCTACCCATTCCACTTCTATTGATCACCCTCCTCCCCACACTTGTTAGTTGTTGCTTAATGCCACCTTTGAAACTCTCATCAACCACACCTTGCTAATTCACAAACTAGGTAAGTATGAGACAGAGGGCAGTGTGCTACAGCGGTTTACATCATACCTATGTAACAGAATGCAAAGAGGAATGGCATCCTCGAATGCAACAAATTATCATTCAGAACTCAGATCAGTGACAGAAGGTGTTTCTCAAAGCTCTGTTCTCAGTCCAGTTCCTTTCCTGTTCTTGTTAATGATTTGCCCATCAGTGTCAATACCCCATCAGTTTTGTTAGCAGATGACGTGTCTGTACTAATTGAAAATCGAGAGTCGGGGAAAAAATCAATGACTGCAACATTAATACACTTGCTAGGTTAGAAACAAGGTTGCATCTAAACACTTTAACTCTATAAAAACACACACAGTACAATTCAGAACCCAACATTCAGAATTTCAGGAAAAGTAAATTGTAAAAAGGACATAGGAGAGGAAATGTTCGGATTTCTGTGACTAAATATAGACATGAATCGGGTAAATTATGCGGCTTTGCATTTGCAGTGCAAGTATTATCCAGTGCCTCTGATGTGGACACACAGAAAATTGCATACCACAGTTATTTTAAATCCATAATCAGATATGGCATTGTTTCCTGGAGAAGTACTAGAAACATATCATGAATACTGAAACTCCAGAAACACATAATAGAAATGTGTGCTTCACATCAGAATTTTTGAAGTATCAATCTCCAAGCGAGATTTGAACATCTCTGATCAGCACAGAGTGGACAATCTTCCGACAGAGTGAAAGGAAAGACAGCATGTTCTTATACTAATTTTTGTGCTGACAGATGTATAGTTGCACTCTCTTGAATGAAGTTACACTACATTTATCACACTGTGTGTGACTAGCAGTAGTTCCTACTGTACCGTGGACAATGCTTCCTTTAGTGGTGATGCTGTGTCTGTCATGAAACATGCAATAAATTTGCTACTATGTGTACTCTGGTCCAGTGCATTACGTCATGAAAATGTGGCCATTACTCAATGTGCTGCCCATCATGTTGTACCTGGATTACAGTACCAAAATGATTACAGTGCAGGATGTGCAGTGTCATTACTGTGCAATTCCAACAGTGAAAACCAAGTGCACTGACAATTCACACCTTTTACCTACAGATAAAACCAGCCTAACTATGCCCTACAGTGGAAGCCAACAATGAATCTACTCTTGGTCTTTGAGGGCAATGCTACCGCAGATGGTTCTTTTAACCAACAACATTTGCAACATAATTGTAATGCTACTTCCACAGCTCATACACCACATAGGGCATACAAGCACCTGCTTACTGCGGTGTCACAACCTGTTGTGTATCATGAATAATTGGTAGCAATATTGCCTCCTCTATTGTGCAATGCTGCAATTACCTGTCATCACCACCTCTGAGGTTCACCCTGCACCTCGAGCTAAGACAATTTGATCCCAATCACTTGTCTTTGTGGTTTGTGACAGTGAACAGCGTTTTTGAAGCAAAGGGAATTTTAGTTGATGATTCTAAATAAACTAACCTATGGTGCCATCTGCGGGGACAGGCAGAACTAATCAGTGAGCTTATCCTGTTGCTGCCACCTACAAACAAGTGCAGCATAGCGAAGACAGTTCTCCTGTGGAAACTTTCTCGAACCCTGAAATAACAGCTACAAGAGATTGTCTATCAACAGTATCTCCATGACAACGTGCCTTCACAACTTTGGCATCACCTCCGCACAACTGTTGATCATACTCTCATGCCAGATATGATCTTATGGCTGCTGTAGATCATCAAGTTACCAACAGTGTTGCACAGGGTGATGATTGCATATGAATCTGAACATCTAGGAAAAGACTCGTGTTGGCAGATCAAGTGCCCTCAGTGATAGGCCACTAACATCTATTAGACAGACAGATGGATGCCACCCTGCATATTATGCGCCAAGGACATCTCGCATGCCACCCATTCCCAGGTGAACCAGCTTGATGTAACACAACGGTGATGTCCCTTTGTCTCAGCAGCTGACTGTGTGCCATCACATGCCACCTAACCTGCACTACTAACCAATAAAACAGGTACTGTTACAGCCAGACCACAGCAGTTGATATGCTGGTTCCACAGTAAATTTCGATACGATTCTAGCAGATGTCTTGCTCCTTGCAAGTTCCCAAACATCAATGGACAGAAAAAGGTGCTTCATCATGCTCCAGTGAGCAAAGTTGCTTACCTCATTTGCACATAGTGCGAACTCCACGTCACCTCCGTGATGGGCACACAAGGAAGCCTCTTTATTCCTCACCTCATTACACAACAGTATGGGTTCTGACATCACCTCATTCCCAAATGGCAGCATTGGAAACTTCAAATTGACATCATCACTCTTGCTTCACTGAGTGAACAACATGCAGATACCAGTCTACGGAACTACTACATGCACTGTTCATGTGTTGATGAACATACCTTGACTTTCTACATAACTGGTGTCTGTAAACCAATCATTGGCATGGACTTTATAGAGTTTTCCAGTGCTCACCTGACATCGTACAAATGCCATTGATGCTTTATGCTGCTGCGAATCACATAAAGGGACTTTCCACTCTGACCATGCTACTGGGACGGCTTCACCTGAACACCTCACCACTAACGACTCCTCTTCTGATGCACTCAGCAAGTGCTTCAGAAGGTGGTAGGTGGAGTGCCCCAAACACTTTGGTTCTTTGCAAAGAAACTATTTTCCTCACAGTCTAAGTGGTCAGCTTTTGTTAGAGAACTCCTTGCTGTATACATGTCAGTCAGATGCTTTGAAGAGGTCTGCCAAGTGACCATGTACACAGATCACAAACTGCTGGTGGATGCCATCAAGAAACCATCTCAGGACACCGGCCTATGCTGACAACAGACATCTAGACCTTATTGCACAGCACTTCATAGACATGCACCACATCCATGTTGGGTCTTCATATGGGCCAGTATCAAATAAGACTGTCATCACTGGGCACAAAGCCGGCTTGCATGCCAATGTAGTAAGAGAGGCTGTCAAGCATAGCCTCACCTTGGATGCTTCCCCATGCCTAAGACTCCGTTTCAGAATGTCCACATCAACATCGTCAGACCCCTGACAGTCAGAAGGATTTTATTGCCACCTATCAGTGCCTGACAGGATGTCATGATGGGTAGAAGCTGTAATCATCTGTGACATCACAGCTGATCATGCACTCGTTGTGGTTTGAATTGCGTGCTTTGCCATACCCAAACTAGTACCTACTGCTCAGGGCTGTCAACTAGAATTGTACCTCTTCAACACCCTGTGTTGCCTCTGTGGGGGTCACTCACATGTGTACTATCACATATAATCCACAAAGTAATGGCCTTGTTGGGAGGTGGCACAGGACCATGTAAGTGGTCCTGATATGTCGCAGCAGTTCCTGGGCCAAGGCACTCCTGTGGGCCCTGCTCGGCATTCAGTCAGTTTACAAGAATGACCTACAAGCATTGCAGGCAGAGTTGTTCAACAGAGAGCTACTGGTCTTGTGTGCACACTTCACACAGCCTGTGGACATGACAAGTCAGATGTACTTACCTATGCTAGCGCATCATTTTCAGCAGCATGTCTGGAACATTGACATTCTGCCTCCCTCATCTCATTCAATCCAAAAGTGTTTATATGCAAGAATCTTGTCTCCTGCAACTTTGTAATGACGTGAGATGATTTTGTACAAGCAGTTCAGCAGCCTCTTATTCAGGCCCAAACAGGGTGCTTAAATGTGGTTCAAAGAAATTTAACACCCTAGTGCATGGCAAACCTATGACCGTCTCACTCACCCAACTTAAACCCACTTGGGTACTCCAGGATAAATCTGCCTCCACTCAACCAGCTGTCAACACACTGATTAATGAGAATGATGACCAACACTCATCACTCACATCTACCCCACCCTTGGATACACCCAGAGATAGACAGGACTTCGATGAGCTTCCACCATGACTGCCTCCTTCCATTGCACCATCTGAGTTGCAATACAGCCATGTCAGATACACCCCACACTTTGTACAACATCACAAAGCCATACAGAACCATGAGAAATGGCTCATTTGTGCTTCAGACGCTTGCCTGCCCCAGCACTCTGTCACGCACATCTGCGCATCACTTCTCTGAGAAACAGTCCAGTCATGCCTCACTCAGGTGCCCACCACAATACAGATGATAAAGTGCATCTGTGTATGCCGACACACACTTGCCACAGTGCTCTGTACTCCTAGCAGAAAGCTCTGTGGGGATATTGACCTCTACATGAGAGCTGAACGTCTCTGCCCAGCACGGAGTGGACAAACTTTGGACCCGGTGAAAGACAGTACGTTCTAGAACAGGGCTTCACAACATACGTGCTCGCGGAGCAAGCTGTGAGCAGCAAGGCACGAGCACGGAGCAGCGCGAGCATGCTACCCCCACTACCGGACCAGAGCAGAGAGTGGGGAGAGTCACGTGGGGCACACAACAGCTGCCGCCAGTCAATGTAAATCCACTGCCACCTGCAGGGATATCACTCACGAATTATTACTGCGACAAATGAAACAAATGAAGGAGAATGTACACGTGCCACATAATTTTATTAGCTTAGTGTATGCTTCTACATTCGTATTAATTTGTGAACTGTTACACAATAAAAGGTGTCACTGAAGTGTGGGGTTCTCGGTTATCTTGTACTTTTTGCCCTTTACAATTGCGTCTATGTTCGGAGTAATTATTCTTGTGCATTGTAAGCGCAGCGTGCAGTATAAATTTCGATCATAAAATGCGTTTCTCAGGCGCGTCTTGTTACATTTCATTGCAGAGAACAGTTGTTCACAAACATACGTGGAACCGATCATTGATATTATTGTAGCCGCCAGTTTGTGCAAACGAGGAAATCTATCCTGAGGGAAGCCTCTGTAGAATTCCAAAATGTTTTTCTTGTTCTGAAATTTGTCTCTGTATTCTCTGTCACACTGCAGGTCAATAATTTCTAGTTGCAGCTCAGGACAAATCTCTTCAATATTCGCTGAATATGGAGAGGAGAACAGATCAAAATCACTGTCTAATGCTGTCAGATCTTGAAAGTGTTGATCAAATTCTTCCTTAAGGGCATGTGAATAACGTTCAGTGTTTGTGAACATCTTGCATGGATGATAATGTAGGAAAATTAGCTAGATTTCCTGTTTCCAGCTGACTCACCCAAAGTGTCAATTTCATTTTAAAAGCTCGTATTCGATCTATGAAATGAGTAATTTGCAGATCTTTACCTTGTAGTGAAATGTTCAAAAGATTCAGATGGCTAATTAAATCTGCTAAGAACGCGAGATCACATTTCCATGAAGGCTCTTTCAATTTAGGAACACGCATATTATTTATTTCCATGAACATATTTATCTCGTCTAATAGGCAAAAAAATCGATTTAATAATTCGCCACGACTAAGCCAGCGGACGGACCTCGCTGTAATAAGGCAGGCTACCATACTGGCTTTCTACATACTCAAGAAAGCTTTTAAATTGCCTGTGTTGTAGCCCATGCTTCCTTATATAATTGGTTGTACGAAAAACATCACTCATCACATTTTTTAGAGTGATACTCTTTGCACATAAGTTTTCCTGGTGGATCAGCCAGTGAACGCCACTTGTTTCATTTGGCACGGTCAGTTTTTGCATTTTCTCCTTCAACAGCGCGACGAAACCTGATTTTTTTTCCCTGTCATCGCTGGTGCGCCGTCTGTAGACACTGAAACTAAAGAATTCCATGACAATCCTATATTTTCAACACTTTCCTCAACACTACTTAAAATATCACCTCCGGTTGTAGTGTTCTTCATGGCTACTACATCGAGGAGCTCCTCCCTCACCTGAAGATCTCTATTAACACCTCTAATAAATATGGTAAGCTGCGCTGTTCCTGTGATATCAACACTTTCATCCAGAGATAGAGAATACGCCATAAAATCTTTAAGGATACTTGCAAGCTGGCTCTGGATGTCGTCTGCCATGTCCTGTATGCGACGCATAATGGTCATGTTAGATAATGGCACAATCCGAAACAGTTCAACTTGAGATGGACACAAATGTTCCACGGCAACTACCAAACATTCTTTTATTAAATCGCCATCAGTGATGTGGAGCAGGGATTTTGCTAAAAGCAAAGCAATTTTGTAACTCACTCTGAGAGCTGCCTCAGTTGATTTTTCTTCGTCATCCAGATCTTCTTCGGATAGCTTCCTTTTAAGTTTAATAACTTCCTGTGCACGATCTGGTCCATCACATTTTCCACTTCCGTAGTCTTTCGCGTGCTACGACATATAATGTCACTGCAAATTAAATTTCCTAAAAGAATTCAGCGTTTTGTGACATACTAAACATATTGCAACACCATCTTTTTCTGTAAACAGATACAGTTCCTCCCAATGGGGGATGAACTGTGAAAGCATGGTTGGGGTTACACAACGGCGACTTGACATGATTCTCAACCATCGAAGTGACTGTTAGAGCTGATTGTAGTGCTTTAAATGTTACACAGTCAGCACAAATTCAATAGGCACGCTGCGGCCCTATCCAAACGTGCGCGCGTGTTTCCCCTCCCTCCCTACTCCGCGACCTTGCACCTACTCGCGAGCACGTGCCTGAGCAGACGCGAGTACTCGCACTCAAAACCGGCCAGTTGATAAGCCATGTTCTAGAATAATGTTAAAGATGTATGTATGTATGTGTAGTTGCTCTCATAAATGAAGCGTATGATTGGAAATAGTTCCTACCACACTCTGGACAACTATTCCTACAAAGTGATTCATATCAGCTTTTATTTAAAATACTATTTAATAGTACTCTCCCTCTACATGTATGAAATGATGTTAGTATATAGCAATCCAGAATTATTCACAGAAAATGATTGTTATCATTTGCATGACATGGGGAATAAAGATAATTTTAAGCTTAATGTCCATCATTTAAAATTACATCCTCAGAATCCCCAATATATGGGAATGAAAATCTTAAATGGGCCGAAAGATACAAACATTATGGGCATTAGCTAGGTCTACTGAAAAAGAATCAACTCACAATACTGTACAGGTTTTCCGTTAAAACCAACTGCAAGAAAGAAAATGTTGCACTGTGTGATGCAAATGTGTGTTTAGTTTTGTTTGTCACAGTTAATTTTACTGAGATGGCAGGGCATTAAAAATATTAGACAAATTGCTTTTTCATGTCTGTGCTTTCTCCTTACACCAAAGAATGGAAAATACAGATGGAAAATAACAATATTATGAGGAGGACAGTTGCTGCTCACCACGTAACAGAGATGCTGAGTCACAGGTAGGCACAATAAAAAGCCTCTCACAATTAAAGCTTTTGGCCATTGGCCTTTGTCAACAATACACACACATACACACACTCGGGCAAAGACAACTCACACAGGACTGCAGTCTGACAGCTGGAACCTGGTTTCAGTTGCCTGAGACTGCAGTGGTGCAGGTGCGTGAGTGTGCGCTCTCGGATGTGTGTCTATTGTTGACGAAGGCCAATGGCCAAAAGCTTTAACTGTGAGAGCCTTGTTGTTGTGCCTATATGTGACACAGCATCTCCACTATATGGTGAGTAGCAACTTTCTCCTTACATATAATTAAAAAAAGATATTAACTTAAGAGTTCTGTGCCATCTTAGTAGCTTCAGTTGTCTGTAAGTGAAATGTATTATAAGTTTTTGACATGTCTCTTGTACTGTAATCTGATGATTTATAAGTGTATATTATGATATGATTAATCATTATTCCCTTTCTGGTTGTTTCAGCAGGAAGTGTGTTGAATAATAATAATAAATTTGTTGAACAGTTAAAAATTCTGTATAGATTTATTCATGCTTAAGTGAAATATGCTTGGGACTGTTATCGTGGTGGGAAGTGAAGATTATTATATTGTGAAAACAAAATAACAGCTGTTGTGGATATATAGTTGATTTCACTATAGTTACTTTTTGAAAATTTGTGCTGGTGTAAGTGAGGATTATTATGCTCTTAAACAGTGAAAGTCAAGCAGGGTTTCAGAATGGTGACTTGCAGGTTGTCATTGATGCTCCACTATTGTGATGTTCTCCACTGAAATATTAAACAAAAATTCAGGACCCTTTTTGTCACTTTCTCTGTGATCTAGCATTTAGAGAGCACTTCCCAGAAAGCAGTAACTTTCAGTAATGATTTTTCTTGAAGCAATGCTGGAGAGTGTGTACAAATCTTCACTTCTTTGATAAAAATTTTGAGACTGTATCTTCGCCTCTGCTTTTGATGAAGAACACAGGGATTTTTTTCCAGTGGAGATGATGGCTTGCAAAACAACTGTTAGTCAATTGCACATCAGGCATCCATCAGAAATTTCTGGAGACACTGCTCAGGACCATGTGAAATGGTGGAAAGGACTTGACTGAGTCACCAAATACAGTAAGTGGGATGAAACAATGTTTGGCAAATGTGTACTTTTACTCGCACAGCACAGCCCAGCAGTGTTTTGAGAACAATGCAGAGAAGCTCAGTAGCAGGGCAAATTCTAGGCTGAACTGAAGGAAATGTTTGGTGACAATCAGCAGCAAGTCTGCTTATTGGAAAAACAATTGAATAACAGAGCCCATTGTCATGGGAAAGCACTGTAGATATACATGCAGAATGTTTTTGGCCCTGTATCACACCATGCATATGAATGTCAGAAGCTAACAAAATCTCACACTTGATGCAAGCAGTCGTAGAATAGATGTACGACAGAGGAATTCACCAAGTGGTGCCAGCAAATCATGGAAATGCAACAGAAAAATATCAAATGAAAGAGTATGACTGACTGCCAAATGTATAGCAGCTGTGGGAGACCACCATGAGCTCATCTCTCTCTCATGCCAGGCAGTAGGGGAAGAGAAAGCAGTGTACAGCAGCCAGAAATGTCAGCTCGATACATCAGGAGGTAATAAATAATGTCTAAGAAGAGGTTTATTGATCTTCAACACCAGTATCTACCATTAGTCAAATGCACCATGAAGTACACACTTGGCCTACTCAAACTTAGGCCACAATGGTCAAATGATAACCCAGCATCTGACTGACTCCTCCACCAGGTACAATGCCCCCCAGAAAATATAGTGAACATGGAGAACAACATTCCAAAACATTTTCCCCCTGAGCGCCCTGGACAGGTTGTACCCTACTGCAGAGAGAGAAAATGAGTGTTGACAAATATTATGCCACAAAATGTCATCTAGTGCAACAGTCGTAATTACGTTAGTCAACTGCAGGCAATTGTAGTCAACCTGTGGGATGAAGCCAATTACCATATCCTGGACAGGGTCACTCCCAAAGATGCTGTGGCTGTTACCCGTCACTGTACAAATGTACCAGCTGTTTATTCAGGAAAACTGAAAAAGGTGAAGCCAGCACTAATGAAAATACCCCATGGATTACAGTCACCATTAGGAAATCTCATTGACAGCCAATCAGTCTGGGGGCTAGTCAATTCAGGGGCGTCATTTTCCATTATGCCGGATACTTATAATTGTCAGCTAAATGAAAGTTTTCAAAAATCCGCTCAGCTGACAGCAACATGTATTGCAAGAATAATTATCAATGGCAGAATGCAGACCATTGAATTTTCATTTTAACAGACTGTAGCCATAATGTTAAGTGTAATGGGACTTCTTGCAGCCATCACAAGCAGTTAGACTGTGAAAGATAAGAGCTCCAAATTGACAAAGCTATTCCAACAGGCACAGGTAACATGTTGCTCTGGGCGATTGTTTGCCATTGAAGATGTTGTACCACTGTCATCAATAACGTGAGTTCCAGTCTTCAATTTTATATGCTCAGTTCAACTATGAAGATTTTGTTAATTCTAACAGCTACTCAGGTGCTCAAAAGAAATCTGCATGCCAGTGACAGTCCTAAACATTTCTGGTGGTCAAGACCTTTTGATCACTAGTTGTCACGAGTAGTAACAACTCATCCCTAAAGATAAAGATACTTGCATATGTACAGCTGAACCAGTCAAGGAAGGGCAGTTTAGCATCAACAACAGAGTCATGCATGGCTACCACCATATGCAGTACAGGTGTGGAAGTTACTATCAAACAGCAAATAGGATCTGATTTGACCGAAGAACAACAAAGTGTGTTAGCTGTCTTGCATCAATTTTTGGATGCTTTGAAATGAGGTGTGGAGAAAAGGTAGGCCAGAACTAAGGATCATCCTTTAATTAGCCAGAACTTGTGTAAGGTGTCGCTGGCTGAACAAAAGATAATCCATCTGGGAGGGAGTAGAGAAGATGCTGTAAGATGATGCCATTGAAGCTTCAGTATGTCCTTGGTCCTCTCTGGCATTTGTTGTAGAGGAGGACAATACATGGCAGTTCTGCAGCAACTACTGACAAAACACACTCTTGAAGAAAGACGTCTATCCATTGCTGTGCATTCATTAGACCCTCAACTGATTAAAAGGAGCCCAGTATTTCTTAACCATGGGCGTGCAGGCAGGCTACTGGAAAATCAAGATTGACAAGGCTGACAGAAAAGACTAATTTCATGATTCCTCATGGCCTCTATGACTTTAAGTTAGTCCGTTTGCTCTGTGTAACACTCCAGCCACCTTCCACCAACCTGCTTCAATGTCTTAAATGGACAACTTGGCTTTGTGACGTTGTCATATTTTCGAAGATATTTGAAGAATGACTAAGCTGCCTGACAACCTTGTTGATCTATGTTCAGACTGCAGGTCTCTGTCTGAATACAGACAAGTGCCTCTTCATCACTCAAGAAATAAAAACTTGGTGCCACTAGTGAATGGTGATGGAGGCATTCCCTATACAGAGAAAATAAGAGCAGTCACAGATTTTCTGACGCCTTAGAATATTTGTGATGTGAGAGATTTTCTCAGAATGTGCTCATACTACTGGTGATTCACAAAGATTCTGTATTAAGGCACGTCCCTTGCAGCCAGCACAGCATCAGTGACAGCATAGCCGGTGAGTTAGACAGTGCGAACTGTACCACAGGCTCAACAACTTGAGACTGATTTGCAAGCATGCTCTACCTAATACGTTCCAAAACTCCTCACATAAAGACGAGTTTTTCACGGGGCTTATACATTGGGTTCTGTTGGTGATAGAAAGGTAGGTTCAAGTGCTTCGGATAGCCCTTGGGCTAGTGTCCATTTGTGTATCCAACAGAAGGATCATCTTAGTATAACTATCCTACAGTACAGTGTCAGAGTTTGAATATTACACACTTTCTCCAGCTTAGGCAAATGGAGCAAATTGGTTGGGTCTTAAAACCGATCTCGAACGAACTACAGAATTTTCTTTATCTTTATCTGTTTCCGAGACAGCAGCATTCTACGTGCTGTCTGTTCCTGGTGTATATGGTATTGAAGTCTCGTGGGGAAAATCATGAAATAATAATGACCACTAACTTCACTGTCACTATGTTGCTATATTAAAACAGCTACACTCAAAATTAAAAAATATGATCACACATGTGTTAATCTAGCTAATCAATATTTTAACAGTCATACCATAAAGTGAGGCTGGTTAAGTTTGAAAAGTGAAAATTGCATATATTATTTGATGTAAGTGAAAAAGTTATTTCCAGGTGAAGTATAGTGGTTCATTTGCAGGTATTCCAGGGAAAGTCTTCCATGATTGTGTCCATGGATCAATGTGGCTGCATCCACTGTGTGTCAAACTTGTTGACACACTTGAGTTCCAGAGGCTTCGTAACATAAAACAGTTGGGCCTCGCATATCTAGTGTACCCAGGTGCAGGCCACAATCGTTTTGAACATTCCCTTGGGTAAGTTCCAAGCAGCTGCAGCAGTAGATGAAAGGTTAAAATACAGAAAGCACTGTTTTTAACTTTATTACTTTATGTTCAATGTGCATTATAAATTTTTTAGGTTACCTTCGTTACACAGAGTGGGTGTACTGAACACATACTGATAGTATAGTTAAACATGTATTACCAATATTCTAGAGTGCTCTGTTGATCTTTCAGTGTCTGGTCATCTAGCAGAATATCAGTAATATACGAGGGGAGACCCAAAAGTAACCAGAATCGTAATTCTGCACATTGTGTACTTGTAGTAGCAGGTTGCGCCGCCAGAGGGTTGCAGTAAGAGCTCTGCTGAGTCATTCTGTCATGCGGAATCACCCAACAGTGAGAAGTGTGGTTTCTTTGGCAGTCCTTTTAGTGTGCGTACAGTGCAGACGTGACACGAGGAAATGGCTAGTTCTTATGGACAACGTGCGGCAGTGAAGTTTTGTTTCTTGCTCAGCAAGAACGCAGCAGAAACTGTTACGATGATTCAGACAGCCTACAAAGACCATGCTCTTAGTAAAATGCAAGTGTATGAATGGCTTTCTCGGTTTAAAAGGGGAGAAGTAGTGGTTGAAGATCAGCCCAATTCCGGTTGACCTTCAGCTGCTCGAAACAAAGACATCATCAACATAATCCGTGATCTCATCAGTGAAGATCGACACAGGACAATCGACCAACTCGAGAACTTGTCCAGGTTGTCCTGGAGCTCAATTCAGTGCATCTTGACCATCGATTTTGGGATGCGAAGAGTGGCAGCAAAATTTGTGCCGAAGCTTCTTACTGGCGATCAAGGGGATCGTCACGTTCAAGCCTGTCTCGAAATAATGGATGCGTTCAAAGATGATCCACATTTTTTCAACAAAATCATTACAGGTGATGAGTTGTGGTGCTATGAGTACGATTCAGAAAGTAAACAACAGTCATCACAATGGAAGTCACCTGGCTCACCTCGACCAAAAAAAGCTCGACAAGTGAAATCGAATGTGGAAACAATGTTGATCTGGCTCTTTTTTTTTTTTACATCAAAGGGATCGTACACTCTGAATTTGTCCCTGAAAACCAGACAGTAAAGCAACAATTCTATTTGGAGGTTATGGAATGGCTTTGCAGAAATTTGTCGTGAAAACGTCCAGTTTTGTGGGATTCTGACATGTGGTTCCTGCATCACGACAACGTTCCCCCGCACACGGCTCTCAGCATTCGCCAGTTTTTGGCCTCGACGAAGACTACCACCTTGACCCATATGCCCTGTTCACCAGATTTAGCACCCTAGGACTTCTTCCTATTCCAGAGGATGAAAAGAGACTTGAGAGGGAAGCGTTTTGCGGATGTGGAAGATGTGAAACACAATGTCATGAAAGTGCTAGCAGGTATCAAAGAGGACGAATTTAAAAGGTGCTTTGAACACTGGAATGAATGTGTGGAAAAGTGTATTAATGCTAATGTAGAGTACTTTGAAGGAGATGACGGTTGTATTTGAAAACAATAAAGTATACGCTTTCTAGAAAGAAATTCCGGTTATTTTTGGGTTCCCCCCCCCCCCCCCCCCCCTCGTATCTTACCGTAAATATTTCTTTATGATAATTTGAATTAGAGTAGATTGTTACTCACCAAGTGGAGGTTGTGTTGACCAACAGATGGGCACATTTACACATTTAATACTAGAACCCCCCCCCCCACACACACACTCACACCAGTGGGGGATTGTGGGGGATTGGGGGGGGGGGGGGGGAGGGAAGATCTTTTACTGGGACATAAGCCATGGGGCATGGTTGGGAACAGAGCTGGAATATGGTCAAACAAGGATGTTGTGTGGTGTGAGTGGGTGGTGGAATAGCAGTGCAGAAGGGGTTGAGCAGATAGTAGGGAGGACATTTCTTATTTCAAGGAATGACAACAGGTAATGGAAAAGTCCTGGGTGGTACCGAGTCATGAGTGGGATGCTCTTCTACGCCCAGTCCATGGGTAAGTGGAGGAAAGTAGGTGACTAGGGAGACAAGATGCAGATGATTGGTTTCTAGATAAGGTAGGGAGGATAATTTCAGTCTTGCTTCTCAGCAAGATCCTTGTAGAAGGACTGTTTCTGACTGTAGATGTGACAATTACAGGTGGCAAGGTTGTAACATGGTGTGGAATTGGTGGCAGATCTTGAAATAGAGATGTTGGTGTTTCGTATGTTTGAAGTGGACAGAAGTATTTATGGAGCCATCTGTGAGGTGACAACTCATTGGGCTGTGAAGGACCAGGTGAAGTGAATGGGGGAAGGTCTTGAGGTTTTGAAGGAATGTGGATAGGGTGTCCTCACTCTCGGTCCATATCATATAGGAATCTGCCCCACAGCCCATATCTTTATCAAGGGCATAGATGCAAGATCTGACCTTATTACCATCTACTCCTGTCCTGTCACAGGCATTTCCTAACACCCCATTAAAGGCATGGAAACTTGTGAAAGCAGTCATATGGTCTACCAAATTAGCTACAACCACTCTGTGGCTTTCTACATGGGCATGTCCACCAATAAGCTGCCTGTCTGCATAAATTGCCACTGCCAAAACTGTAGCCTTGGGATAGCTGGACCACTCAGTTGCCAAGCATGCTGTACAACACTTACTTGGCTTCACAGCCTATGCCATCAAGACCCTTCCAGTGACAGCAGCTTTTCTGAATTGTGCAGGTCTTCCAACTGCCTCTATCCCCTTCCCTGATCCTACTCCAGCCTTACATGTCCCCCAGCTCACCTACATGCACTAATTATTTCCCTTTCTCTGTTTCTCTCTTCTCCATTCTCCCACTCCCCTACACCACAGGACAACACTCCCAATGCTACACCTAGCAGCCCGCTACCTTGTCCCTTCCAAGTCCCGTGGACTCTCTCATTGGCAGCATTACAGCATCTCCTTCCACCTCTACCCAGCCATTCTTCCCCCTCTCCACCCCATGCCTTTTCTGTATCCTCTATACATAGCCCAACTGAGATTGCTGCTCAGTTGAGTGGGGCCACAGTGTTAAGATAAAATAGTGTTTGTGTTCATTTTTTTCCCTTCCTCTGATGAAGGATGTTGTCCAGTAGCCAACAAATATGTGACAGTATACTTCTACATGTCTGCTCTCTTTGGTGAGTGGCAATCTGTCCTAATTCATATTGTTATGTCATTATATTTTCCATAGTTAAATTTTTCACATATTGATTAGTACTTACTGATTAGTTTCTCAATAATTTGTCCAGGTGAGTGCCCACACACAATCCATATACAGGACTTTGACCAAATATGAACACCTAGCAGAAACATCTAACATAGCTTGTGTTTTGACTTACCTGTGGCACTTCGGTGTGGTCTTTTGCTTTTCCTTTTCAGAAAATATATAACTCAACTTATCCTCTGACTTTCTGTACAAACTAGCATAGCTTTTAGTTTTCTGTTTCCACTAGAGTACCACAGGAAGTGTTTTGAGGTACTGAGCAGACGTATCCAGTTTGCTGTTTCAGATACAGCTGATAACTAAGAAAGCCTCAGATTTTGTGAACATAGCTGCTTATCTTCTAATGTGTTGTCTCTGACTGGCCATAGCACCTGATGTCAAGTTGAGAATTTCTATATTTGAGCCATAACCAGGGAGCATTGTCTTTGGATGGCAGATAAATCAGTTGGGAAAAACAGCCACTCAGTTGTAGCAGATCAGTGCATGGATTACAGAAACACACAACAGAAAATGGTATTCACCCTAGTCTTCAAGTACTAGCTCTCTTTCAAGAAATAATATCCTCATTTACACACAGAACCATGTAGACACCCAAATGCACTCTTGTGACCCTGGCAAAATGAATTTGTGGCCATGGGAGTGTGTGTTTGGACGCCTGTGTAGTTGTATGTGTTAATGTGTTTACTATTGCTAGAAAAAGATCTCGTGTTCAAAAGCTAGTCTGAATGATGTTTTGTGTTACGTGTTCATCCTCCAAGCTTAGGTGAGTGGTTTCATTTCCCATGCTTTATATATTGCTCCACCCAGGAATTTCCATTATTATTGTTACTTGCTCTCAAATGTTAGTGTTCAGTTTACTTCAACACCATATGTATACTGCTGCTCATCTGGTATTCTGTAACCTCAAATAACTCGCCTGAAATACGGCTTTAAACAAGGGTTTGGACAGTGCATTTACATCCAGAATAAAATCATTATTTAATTATAACTGTATTCCGTATGAGCCTACTTGTCATAATTGGCTCACAAATATGAGCACCCACTATGGATACTGAACAAAACTGACTCACTCCTGCCCCTCAGCATGGGACCATTATGTATGCTGCCACTTCATTATGAAAAATGTAAATGGTGCAGTTGTGCACATGTCTGTCCACTTGATGGTATTGTATTTTGGGTTCCTTAGTACTTTTCAGCTGCCTCAGTAACCTCTTTCTATGGTATGGCACTTAAACATCTTCTATGTTGATAAAAGCAGTTTCTGCTGTATATTGCCTAATCTGGCAATGTCTAATGCCACATTGATGAAGGGCACTAAATTTTCAGATGTTGGCCTAAGCACAGTGCAGATCATGGCTGGTAGAAATTCTAACAAAAGGACAATCTCAGAATGGGAAGCCCAAGGGCATACCTGATTCATCAGTGGAAATGTTCTGTGTTGTAGCTGTGCTGTACATGTTTTTACCTCCTTTTAAAATTAAGTCCATACAGCCTCTAAAATTGTTTACAAGTATTATTAATATTTCTTGTAACTTCAAACACACAAACACTTACTTGTTGGTACTCTTCTGTATGTCACATTATTTTGCTGTAGGTTTCAGTCAAATTATGAATGTGTGCTGAAAAATGATGCCTTCAGATTTTCATATGTGAACTCTTAAAGCTTTTTAAATGAAACAAATGTTATTGACATTCTAAATCTTGATTCCTTCATTCTTCATGTCTACATACTTACAGCCCTCAGCCACTAGAGGGCTCCAAATTGCAGCATGTAACATGGTGGTGTGTAATGTAACTATGTCAGTGTGTGGCAGACAGCATGCTATAATCAAGTTTCAAATTCGAAGGATTTGTCCACACATGGAGCATCCTCCTCTTCAGTATGACACTGCCAGACCCCACACAAGAACTGTGACATCTGCAACAATCCAACACGTTACATTAGCTGTCATTGATCATCTTTCATGCAGTCCCGACTTGGCCCCATCCGATTTTCATCTGTTTCCAAAACTCAAAGAACACCTTGAAGGACTTCAAATTGACAGTGATGAAGTGTTGCAAGCAGAGGTGAGGTTGTGGCTCCATCAACAAAGTCAAACATAGTGCAGTGATGGTATCAACAAACTGTACTCTCATTGGGAGAAATGTAGTCATTGCCAGCGTGACTATGTTGAGAAATAAATATGTATACATGAAGAATGAAGATGTAGAATGTTAATAACATTTGTTTTATTAAAAAAGCTTTAAGAGTTTTCACAGAAAAATTACGAGGCATTACTTTTCAGCACTCTCTCATACACAATTCACTTTCTTTATATTACATATAACACAAAATGTTTTGCATCATAAATTTGTTCCAGTGTTACCTGAGTGACTCTGAATTTCTCTGTAAATTGCTGCATTTATGACAATCGTCATTGTTCTCAGGAAAGTTGTAGCAGTAATACCCATTTGTAAAACTGGAGACAATCAAGTAACCTCTTATAGACCCCTCTCTCTCCTTCCTTCCTTTTTTTTCCCCCTCAAAAAAAATTGGAGAATGTAATTTAAAAAGGAATATTTCACAACCTTTCTGAGAATAATAATTCAACAGAAACCCAGTTTGGCATCTAAAAAGGTATCGTTACAGAGAAAGCAAATATGTGATCTGACAAAGTCAGTTCTTGTAAAACCAAACAAACACACTGTTGACATTTCTTGTGTTTTTGCAAGGCTTATGATTGTGTAGTTCATAAAATTCTGTTAGTGGAATTAAACTTGTATAGCATAACAGGTCTTTCCCTTCCATGGATGGAGTCATATCTTAACATTAGGATACAGAATGTCACATTAGCAAATGATACGACAGGAATATGATTTAATTCAGAGTCAAGAAGCTTTAAATATGGTATACCACACTGTTTGGTGCTTGGTCTTGGAATGTTAATGACATGTTTTTGTCCCTCTTAAATATCTGGAATGTTCACCTTCATAAATCTTATTCCTATGATAATTTGGTATTGTAAATAGCTGTTAATTAGCTGTACACAACACTGTCAAATTTACCTTTCTATTCTCTCCCTATTTATTGTTCCTTAACTTGGTTAAAGTCATAAACTTGCTTGTAATGTATTAATATAAGTTTCACAACACAGACTATGGATTCAAACAATTTTAAAAGTGGCAAAGACCAGTATGGTAACTATGCATCATGACTAACATAGATGTTCATTCACATTTTGAGTGATGGGCAATGACTGACTCTGGTTTTGTGTATGGCACATACATAAAGATGCATCTAGTACAGAAATTAAAAAAAAAGTTAAGAAACAAAGCTATTACATTTTAGGTTTTAACAAAAAACACGAAAAGCGAAAGAATGCCATAAGCAATATAATTGTCTCGATTGACTACAAAATGTATAATCAAAAAGTCGCAGAAAGATCTATACTATTTTATTGGGTGAAAATGTTAGTGTGCATTGGGAATTCCAAAGCCTGCCAAGAATTTTCTGGAAAAATGAATTTTCTAACTTAAATATTTCAAAAACTAAAATGTTCTTCTAGAAAAGTTACTCATTCTTGGAAACAGAAAAACTGGGTCTGCAAAACCATAACAATGAGATTGTGAAAAGATCAAGATTAACATTCCAGAATATGAGAATTATGAAAGTACAACTTTTTAAACATTAAGTTTTCAGAAAAAGCAAAACATTTGTTTGAAAGAGGAGAGTGGGGGCTTACTCTTAAGGTATATCAACCCTAAAATTGATAATTATCAGCAAGGTCAAATTTTGAAGATAAAATGGTTTTTGTGAATAGTAAATTTAGAATATTTCACCAAATATTTTTTTTCTACATGAACTATTTACACTATTGTCGTAAAAAGTCTGTAAACGATATTCTGAGTAATAAAGTACATGAGACATGGTGTGGATAAGAATTTAGTAATTTTGTATATTCAGGGCACATACATTACGTGTAAAATAGCAAATAAAAAAAGCCACTGAAACAACTGAATTTTATATAGAGGAGCTATTACACGTAGATCACATACTGGAGTACCTTTGTTAATGACACGAGACAACTGATAAAAGGTCCAAATACTTTCATACCAGGCACAACCAGGAGAATAATAGAACAAGCTTGCAACTGGTTCACTGCAAACAGTTTGACTTAATCTTACAAAGACTCGTGCTGTGCAATCCCTAACATATTAGAATGACCTGCAGGTACCAGAAGTAGAGATGAATGAACACATGGGTGGATGAGTAACTGAGGTGCCACCAGAATGTGGATAAGTTAACCAAAAAGCTTAGTTCTCCTGCAGTGCACTTAAATATTCTCTCTGACTGTTGATCTGCAGAAGGGCTGGCATACTTCATACCTCTACTCATTACTGCCCTATAGTATAATCTTGTGGGACAATGCAGCAAAATTCAAAAACATATTAATTCTACAGATGTGAACAGTAAGAGTATTGTGTTTTTACAGAACTGTTTGCTGGTACCAAAGCATTTGTACACTTGCACCTCACTGCACCTACTACTCAGTGGTATTTTTGGTCAATGACAAGAGAGAAGTTAGCGTGAATACTAGAATTAAACAAAATTTGCACATATACCATGCATACCTATGTAAGATTGAGGATAGAGTTTTATTTACTCTAGCATAGAAGTATGTAACAGTTAGCTGGTAAGCATAAGGCAGGGAATAGAAAATCCCTAGATATTGAATAACAAAGTAAAAAACTACCTCATTTGCCACTCTTCCTACACTTGATTAGACTATTTGGATTCAAAGATGCAAATTATAGATAAACCTAATATTGATACTAAATGATCTCTTCTTCACAATGCCCTCAGGGTCTCAGTATTCATTGTCGAGTACGGGCTTGGCGATCCTGGGGTTTCCGAACTGGGGACTGGTAAGGACTACTAGTCCCATCATTGTAGATTCTAGGCACGTTTCAGAGACCACTGTGTGGCACAATGGTGGAGCATGTGTCACAGGGAATGGGGACCTTTGCTTGACTGTCTGGATCATGAGGATTGTAAAAACCTCTACAATAAACCCACCAATGTTACGGTGTGCTGCAAACTGATGAGATACATGGCTGTTGAGATGGAACAGTCATTAGTGGGCAAGCTCTATGGAACTTGCCACATCTCAGTTGTATAAGTCTTACATAGGCACGCAGGGTTCTGTCTAGGTGGACTTTAATTTTCCTAGTTGTTTGTGGAACCAGGATACATCCCTCAAAGTTCTTCTTCCTCCTCCCAGTGGAAAGGGTGGGCTGCTGGTAGGTACCAACACCCAAACAAGGGGGCTTGTGTAATCAATCCTCCTGATTCTGGACTTATTGAAGATGGAGGTATTTATAGTAACAGACACAGGCTGCTCGCCAGAATGTGGTTTTTATAATCGAGCAGAAAGAGGGTAGTTTTGACAAGATTTCACACTTCCGAAAGAGCATAGAGGGGATTTGTGGCTCTTTAAAGTCAGTCAAGTGCTTGCAAAATGGAACATTGCTAGTGGGAACTTATAATTCCCAGCAAGCAGTTGACCTCCAAAAAACTAGATTTCTTGAGGAGTGTGAAGTAGACAGAACTGCACAACACCTTGAACTACAGCAAGTGTGTAAAGACTTCCAGGGATCTTGTTGGCATTCTCAGAGAAGAACTGAAAGTGGGGCCAAGAAGGTATTGTTGATGTACAGAATATAATGAAAAGGATGGATGGTGACTTAGTGAAATTGGACTCATTTATACTTACATTCAACAGCACAAAACTTCCAGAGGATATCAAGGCAGGTTTCTTTTGCCTCAGGATGCAGACTTATTTCCCAAACCCTGTGCACCATTTTAAGTGCGAGTGCTTTGGGCACACTACTTTTGGATGGTAAGGGAAATGCCGCTTGTGGCAAATGTGGGAACACCAACCATGAAGGAATTGGTTGTTCATATCCTGTGAAGTGTGTCAACTGCTCTGAGGGATCACGCTGTCTGGAGTAGGAACTACAGTGTCTTTCTTGAAAGAAGGAAGATAGAGGAAGTAAAAACAATCCATCCCAAAGTCCCAGGTCATCTTAGAAGGTGACCTGTACCTTGGTGGACACACTTCGGATTCAATGCAGTCCTACAGCAGACAACCTCTTAGCCTTTAGAGTCATGGGAACCAAGGGTCGACGTGTAATTAAGGAGAGCAAGAAAAGGTCATGGCAAGCATTCCTGGACTCTGTAACATTCCACTTGTTCCACAAAAGTACGGGAAGCCACCCAGAAGATTACCAATAAACACAGTTATTTACCAATAGCAGCAGTACTGATACAGGTGTGTCTCCAGACAACACCAGCTCAGCTGCTAGCAGAACATTTTGCAAAAACTACTGGCAATGCAAGCCAGGATCCAGCATTTTGTCACTATTGTGCGACTGTAGAGAGGGGCAAGTTGGACTTCAGATATGACAGTTCTGAGTCCTACAATTCCCCTTTCTCCTTGTGGGAGCTGGAATCAGCACTGTTGGAGACTCGTGACACTACACCTGGTCATGACCCAATGTGGTACTACATGCTTTGGCATTTGCCAGAGGCATCAGAGGAAACTGTTTTCAAATGTTTCAATTGTATCTGGCAGACAGGCAACTTCCCTAGCTCTTGGAGGGAGGCAATTCTCATACATCTCCTTAAACCAGGAAAAGACTGCACATCTCCCAGTAGTAATAGGAGTATCACCTTAATGACCTATGTAGGAAAGACGCTGGGATGAATGGTTAACTGTCGTCAGATCTGGCAACTTCTTAGCCACTCTCAGTGTGGATTCCAGAGATTTTGGTCCACTGTTAACAAGATGAACCTGCTAGAGACGGCTACTTGCCAGCCTTTCCTACGTTAACGTTGCTGTATTGGCATCTTCTTTGATACCAGTAAGACATGTGACACTACTTGGAGACACAGTATTCTCGTGCAGCTGCATCAATGGGGCTTTTCTGGCTGCCTTCCCATCTTCTTAAAGTTTTTCCTGTTCCAGTAGTTTTTTAGGACTTGAGTTGGTGCCACACTGTCAGATCGATTTGAGCAGGAGAATGGTATCCGTTGAGGCAGTGTTTTTTAGTGTTACCCTCCTTGCCATAGCTGTAAACAGTACCACATCTATGGTAAGGAGTCCTGTACAGTGCTCCTTACTTCTGGATGATTTTGCTGTTCTCTTTTCTCCTTTGGTGTGGCTACAGTGAGCCATCATTTGCAACTTACCTTTTGGAGGTTAGAGTAGTGGGCTGCAAAGATGGAATTTCAGTTTTCATGAAGTGCCTTATCCACAGGTCTTTGGGAGTGAACACAGCACATCTGTTCCAGTTTTAGAGGCTTTCATGTGTTCGAGACTGGAATTCTGGTGCATGAGTCAACAAGGCCTTCTTATTTGAAGATCGTTGATGCTGTCCACCATGAGAGAATTCAGCTGGACACGGATGCTTATAGGACCAGTCCGATACCCAGTCTGTGTGCAGAGGCCAAGGAACTGCCTCTTAAAATCCAGCAGCAGCTCATCATGGCGTGTCAGGCATTAAAGTTCCTTGCAGCTCTGCTTCACATGCGTAACATACTGTTACTCATCCACCTCCAGAATGTCTTCTCTCCAACCATCGATAAGCCACAATGCTGGTTCGTATCTGCATGCAGCGTGTGCTGGAGTTACTCAAGGTTTTAACCGTCTGCTGTCCTGGTTACTGGAGAGGTCCGGAATAATTTTAGATTAGTTGCAGTACAGGAGAGAGTGCACACCTACTTCTGTTTACCATATGATATTTTCTGACATTTTATCTGGGCACCACAATTATGTAGCTCTCTTTATGGATAGGTTAAAATGTGAGGAGTGTTGGGTTGCTCTGTTGTTCTCCTGGTTCATGTCCTCAAGGTTGGACTGCCTCAAAATTTTACTATGTTTGATGCTGAATTATATGCGATCTTGCAGGCACTAGAGCAGATGAGATAGTCTTCCATTGTTAAGTTTCTTGTCTATTCCAATTCTCTGAGTGCCCTTAACTCTCTGAAATGTTTGTAATGCCCAGCAGATAAAGTAGTCTAGATTAACAGGATGCACTCTTTCAACTAAATGACTGGGGAAGGAGGCATTTTTCTGCTGAGTACCAGGGGCATGGGACTTGTGGGGAACAGAAGGGTGAATCTAGCATCCAAGGTGGTGGTGTGATTCTCAGGCATTTCAGTGTTCCATCCTCCTGCATGCTGTAACCTCACTGTTGAGCTCCAGTGTCTTGTGTTGGTGGGGGGAGCAGGGGGGGGGGGGGGGGGTGTGAGTGGCTGGATAAGACAGACAGTAAACTCTGTATAGTAAAGCCCTAACACAGCTCTGATGTACCTCCTTCCAACCATACTGACAGGATGATGTCCTCCTTACTAGTCTTTGTATAGGCCACAGCCCTAGGACAAATAGCCTCTTGCTCCAGTGAGAGGGCCCTCCAATATGTGGTACTTGTGGCATACAGATAATTGTGCGCCACATTTTATTGGAAAGTGTGTTATTTTCTGACCAGTGGGCCATGGTGAGTTTGCCAATGGATCTGCCCTCTCTTTTAAGAAATGTTCAGATGAATATAATTAGTTTTAAAGTTTTGTGAATTGTCCAACATTTACCTGAGATTTTAGGGAGATGGTTTCAATGTGTTAACGTGGTGACTGGTTCGCTCAGAACTTTTGTAAGTGTTCAGCCAGTGACATGACATTTCCTTGGGCTTTTCTTTTAGCTCCTTTGTCATTTTACTTGTGTTTTAATCTCATGTACAGCTCCTTTTACTCTTTTTCCACTGTCTTAGAGCATGTAAAATTGATTGTGCGGTCATTTCAAGTGCGTAATTTTCGAAATTTTAGCCACATTCATTTGTTTTAATAAGTTTAAGGGTGCTGATAACCTCACCGTTGAGCATCCATAAGCTCCAGTCATCATCGTCATCATCATCATCATCATCATCATCATCATAATACAGGGCAATAAGAGTGGTTGCCAAGGTAAACAGGAGAGTGTGCATGGGTACAATACATGGGGAATGGTAAATTTTCACAGAATTAAAAAAAAAAAACCTTCCATGTGACCTCAAGACAGCTAATTTAAACACTTCAAAGAACAAACTTCAGCATTTAGTAATAGAGAAAAGCTGTTATTCAGTAGAAGAGTTCAAGTTGTAATATTCCTTTGTAAAATGGTATCTATAGCACAAGTTTGTTTTTGCACCACAAAAATGATAATTTCTGATCTTCACACACTACACCAATGCATGCATTTATATTTCAAGTTGTAAAGTCTGTATGTAAAACAGTGTATAGAGTGTAAGTTTGTTTTTGCAACAACAAAATTATTTCTGACCTTCACTATTTATCTCTATGCGTGCACTTAGGTATGTTAACTAAAGCTTCATATATATGAACTAAAATCTATGACAGTGTCCAGAAACTGATTGTTATATGGACAGCAAATAACTGAACAAATCATCATAATCATAATCATAATCATCATCATCATCTTCACTGATATATAGACAGCTCATACTGGTTGGTGTACAGTTGCATCAGTATGTAGTATTAAGTACTGAAGACAACAACAAATTGTACAAGAGGGGGAGCAGCAGTTTTTTTTTTTTTCCAAAGTAAACTGTCTTTTCGTAAATGTGAATATACATGTAAATCAAACAATGGAAAATCTAGGATCGAATGCAACAGCAGCACCAGTGTATGATGGGAGTGGCAACTAGGTGGGGTTAAGGAAGTGGGGAGGAGGGATAGTAGGGTAGGGGTGGCAAACAGTGAAGTGCTGCAGGTTAGGAGAAGAGCAGGGAGGGGGTAACAGAAAAGGAGTGAAGTAAAATGACTGGGTGCGATGGTGGAATGGGAACAAGAAAGCGGCTGGTGGGTGAGGACAGTGACTAACGAAGGTTGAGGCCAGGAGGGTTGTGGGAATGTAGGATGTATTACATGTGAAGTTCCCACTTGCGTAGTTCAGAAAATCTGGTGTTGGTGGGAAGGATCCATGTGGCACAGGCTGTGAAACAGTCATTAAAATGAAGGACGTCATGTTTGGCTGAGTGCTCAGCAATAGGATGGTCCACTTGTTTGTTGGCCACAGTTTATCAGTGGCTATTCATGTGGACAGATAGCTTTTTGGTTGCCATGCCCACATAGAATGCAGCTCAGTGGTTGCAGCTTAGCTTGTAGGTCACATGACTGGTTTCACAGATAGTCATGCCTTTGATGGGATAGGTGATGTTTGTGATCAGACAGGAGTAGGTGGTGGTGGCAGGATGTATGGGACAGGTCTTACATCTTTGGCTACATCAGTAATTGTGTCAATATCAAACCTACTAACCACCAGCAATACCTCCACTTTGACAGCTGCCCCCATTCCATACCAGGAAGCCCCTTCTGTACAGCCCCCAGGGGCTCAACATTCATTTGCTGAGTATGGGCTTGGTGACCCTGGGGTCCTGAGCTGGGGACTGGTCAGTGCCGCCAGTCTCCTGTCACCGTAAACCTCGGACATGCTTCAGCGACCACCGTATGGTGCGGCGGTGGAATGTTGTGTGCTTCGGGGAATGGTAATCTTGGCTTGACCGCCTGGATTGCGAGGAAGGTCAGCCTCTATAAAAAACCCTCAATCTTACGGTGTGCTGCGTGCCTATAAGATGCATGGCTGTTGGGGTGGAACGGTTGCAAACGGGCAACCTCTGGGGTACCTGCCGCACCCCAGTTGTATAAGGCTTACTCAGGCACGCGGGGCTCTGTCCGAGTGGACCTTTAGTTCCCTAGCTGCTCGTGGGACTGCAATGGACCCTTTAACCTCTACGTTTCCCCCTACCAGTGGATTGGGTGGGCCACTGGTAGGAAAACACACCCCATTGAAAAAGTGACTTTGTGCTGCGAGTCCTCCAGCACCTGGTGTTACTAGAGATTTACCAGACTGTCATAACAGAGCACATGCTGATAACCAGAATGTGTTTTTGACTGTCAAACGGAAAGAGGGTGGCTTTAGAGGGTTTCTCCCTTTTACATCCACAAGGGTCTTGAGGGAATTGCAGGATCACTGAAATCTGTGAAGCGACTGCGCTATGGGACTCTGTTAGTTGAGACTTCTAGTTCCCGTCAAGTCACTTCTCTTCGGAAAGCAACCTGTCTCGGAGAGTACGCTATCGAGACCGAGCTCCACTCCACTTTGAACTATAGTAAGGGTGTTGTGACATGTAGGGACTTGGTGGATATCCCCAAAGAAGAGTTGAAATCTGAGTGGGCTGACGAAGGTATTGTTGACGTGCAGCATATTATGAAACGAGTCGGTGGGGACCTAGTCAAATCCGACTCGTTTATTCTCGTATTCAGTTGCCTGAGACTCCCAGAACATGTTAAAGCGGGTTTCTTAAGTTTGCCAGTACGGCCATATTTCCCCAACCCAATGCGCTGTTTTAAATGTCGGCACTTTGGGCATACTACGTTGGGGTGCAATGGGATAGCCACTTGGGGTAAATGTGGTCAGCCTGCCCATGAAGGAGCCGATTGTTCATTGCCTGTGAAGTGCGTGAATTGCTCTGGGAGTCACCCTGTCTGGAGCCGGGTCTGCCCCATCTATCTCGAGGAACAGAAGATACAGGAGATCAAAACATCTAAGCGCATCCCCTATGGTGAGGCAAAATAGCTCTTTAAGGCCATGCAGCCTCCTGTGTTTACAACATCTTTTGCTTCCGCTCTGAAGAAACCGGTACAGTTGGTCACTGTTGCTACACAAATGGAGGTTGCTACACAAATGGAGGTTGCTAGTGTCAGCACTAATACCTGCGTTTGCCAGTGCACTTGTGCTGCTGCGGTTGTTTTGCAACCTGCAGCTCTCCCAAAAACGTCGGACAAGGCCGTGATTGCTGACATTGGGGTACTTCCTGCTTCTCCCCATATGGTGCCTTCTGCCCAGGCGAGTAAAGCTCCAACTGTTGACAAGGTTCTGCATTCTAAGCCCCCCAAGACAAAGACGCCGAAGGTGAAGGTTTTGCCACCTGAGGAGACTAGTCAGGGTCAGTCCAGTGACGAGGCCATCCTACTGTCTGACATCTCCCTTGGGTCGTCATTGGAGCTGATGGCCATTGATGTCGACCGGGGGCGATCTTCTCGCCCCAGGAATAAATCTCCGGCCAGTACGGGCTCTCCTCCAAAGCACAGAGGCAGGGTGAAAGTTCAGCCACCCTGATCACTGGCTCCCGTATTACAGTGGAACCTGAATGGGTTCAGGACGCATGTGGCTGAATTACAACTCCTTGTATGAGAGTGCCCCTTGTGCTTATGTCTCCAAGAGACACATTTTTGGGCCACTGATGCTCCTTCTTTTTGGGGCTATACTGTGTATCGAAAAGATGATGTGATGGGGGAACGGGCAAAGGATGGTGTTGCGGTTTTTGTCCCTGACATGCACCACTCATCTGTGCTCCCTCTCGTTATGGACTTGCAAGCAGTTGCAGTTGACCTTCTTGTGGGGTGGAGGCTCACAGTCCGTTTACTTACCGCCTCAGGATGCAATAGACTCTGAGGCTCTCACAGACCTTATTAGCCAACTCCTCCGCCCATTTCTCCTTCTGGGGGACTTCAATGCGCATAGTGTCTTATGGGGCTCTATGACTACTTGTCCCAGGGGTCGCGTTCTGGAAAGCCTCGTGACGTCCGAAGAACTGTGCATCCTCAACTCTGGTGCTCCCACTCATTTCTGTACTGCTTCTGGGTCGTCGTCAGCTATTGACCTTTCCTTTTGCTCTCCAGCACTCGTGGATTCTGCTGTGTGGGAGGTTGCTGCTGACCTCCATTCTAGTGACCACTTCCCCCTTTGGATTCGCCTCCTGGATGAGGCTGTGGCATTACCAGTGCCGCCCAGGTGGCACCTCTGCAGCGCTGACTGGACACTTTTCAGCCATCTGGCTGTTTTGGAAAACCGTGCCAGCGTCCACGAATGGGTCGACCATGTTCCAGCCATGATCTCCCATGCTGCTGAATTGTCAGTCCCAAGGTCCTCAGGTCATTCCCAGAGACGTCCTGTCCCTTGGTGGACCACTGAGTGCCACTCAGCCATCCGAGCCCGCCATGCAAGTTCTGCGCCACTTCAAGTGCCGTCCCTCAGCTGACAATCTTGCGGCCTTTCGGGTGCCAAGGGCAAAGACGCGGCGAGTGATTAAAGAGAGCAAACGACGGTCATGGCAATCATTCTTGAACTCCATATCCCGTTTATAATGGTCGCCTAGTCGTAGATATTGCTATAATCGCACTATTTCACTCCCATTTATGGAGCTTGTTAGCACTTGATGTTAGGTTGGCGCCATTAAAATGCATTGTGGTAATCGCTGCTGCTTGCTGGATCGCTGCTGTGTCTCAATGCTAATGCTGGCTCTAAATCTGGTTGTCTAGGGGTAAAAAGATGAGATCCCGTGTTTTTGATGTGCCTTTGATGATAAATAATGAGCGAAACCAACAAATATTTAAACTTCAAATATTTAAACTTCAAATATTTATTACTCTGGTGGCCATCTTAATTACACTGTCCACCAAAGACAATGACACAACACAAAGTAGCACTTCTTTTACATGTTCTTTGCAATGTTTATCCACCTCGAACAATAACACACATACACTTTACCAAAGTGACATTCAGACTCCGCTCCCGACCCTTCCTGCTGCTTGTATTTATAACCTTGTCAAAGAACTACTAAAAAGAGATATAGTTTATAAGTCACTTGTACATTTGCTATCGTAATTTGTGCGGAAAAGTTATTAATTTATATGGAGTGACATAATTTAACAGGTTATTAAAATGACACAGATTTGTTGACTTGACAGAATAATGCTTTGTTACAAAAAGGCTGTTTTTTAGAAGTTTGTCAATTGAATAGTCTAATTTGCATAAATAAGTAAGTAACATGAATGATTAAGAATTACATTGGTTTTCGTCTAAAATAGGAGTGTTTACGTGAATACTGAGTGAAAACAGTCCTAGTGAACAAATAGGTTTCACTGGGTGATTTTTATTTAAGGAGATCCAAAATACTTAAGTTGGCCACTAATTTTTGTACTGCATATTAATTATTTAAGATGAACTTAGTGTATTTACCTGATGACATTTGCTGTATCAGTGATCAAGTGATATTAACTTTTGTGTGAGTCAGTTATTCAGTATAATTTAGTGGGTTGACTGTTTATGGAGGCATGTTATGCAATCATTGTTAACATACACAATAACTTCTCTATAATCATAAATACTCATTAAACTGGTTGAATTTGGAGGGTACCGCATACTTCGGTAAAGTAAAGCCTTTAATAGGTTCCGTTACATGCTCCACTAGTTCTACGAAAGTATGGGAAGCCATCGGGAGGATTTCCGGGAAACGCAGCCAACTACCTGTCACAGCATTGCTGCATCAGGAATGTCTCCTCACAGCACCGAGAGACATTGCCCAGACACTGGCCATGCATTTTGCGGTATCTACCGCCACTATTAACTGTGATCCAGATTTCTGCCACTACCGCACTGCCATCGAGAGGGGTCACTTGGACTTCCAGTCTCCAAATTGTGAACCCTACAACTGTCCCTTCACAGTGTTGGAACTGGATTTGGCGCTGTCTGTGGCTCATGATACTGCACCCGGTCATGGTCAAATCTGGCACAGCATGCTGCAGCACTTGTTGCTGCCATCCAAGGAAGTTCTCCTGAATTGTTTTAATATGGTATGGTTATCCAGCACGTTCTCTGACTCGTGGAGGGAGGTGATTTTGATTCCCCTCCTCAAACCGGGGAAGGACCGAATGCATCCCAGTAGTTATCGAAGTATTGCTTTGACGAGCTGTGTTGGGAAGATGTTGGAATGTATGGTCAACTGTTGCCTGGTTTGGCTGCTTGAGACCAGGCAGCTCCTTAGCCACTCTCAGTGTGGCTTTCAGAGATGTCGTTCAACTGTAGACAACTTGACCCTGCTTGAGGCGGCCATCCAGCATGCTTTCCTATGTAACCAGCATTGTCTTGGTGTATTCTTTGACATTAACAAGGTGTATGACACTACTTGGCGCCGCCTTATCCTCAATCAACTCCATCAGTGGGGCTTTCGTGGCCATCTCCCCATCTTCATTCGGTCCTTTCTTTCCCACCGCCTCTTTGGATATCGGGTTGGTAATGTGCTATCTGATTTGTACGTGCAGGAGAATGGTGTTCCTCAGGGAAGCATTGTAAGTGTCACCCTCTTTGCCATCACCATTAACAGTATCACGTCCACTATCAGGAGTCCTGCACAGTGCTCCTTGTTTGTGGACGATTTTGCTGTTTTCTGTTCTTCCTCTGGTTTTGTCACTGCTAGTCGGCAGTTGCAGCTTATGATAAAGCAATTAGAGGCATGGACTACAAAGACGGGTTTTACCTTTTCTGCAGACAAATGTGTGTGTGTTCATTTTAATAGTTCTCGACGTCTTTTTACCTCCCTTGAATTGTGTCTGAAGGACACCATCCTTCCTTTTAGCAACACTGTGAGGTTCCCGGGCCTCACTTTTGATTCCAAGTTGTTGTGGTTGCCGCACCTTAAAGACCTCAAGGTGCGGGCCCTGAAGGCACTGAATATTTTGAAGTGTCTGAGCCATCGGTCCGGGGGAGCAGATCGGGCGTGTCTGCTGCAGTTTTATAGGGCTTTCGTCTGATCGTGTCTTGATTATGGATACATCGTGTATGGGTCAGCGAGGCCTTCGTATCTGAAGATTCTTGACGCAGTACACCATGAGGGTATCAGGCTGGCCACTGGTGCCTTCTCTACCAGTCTTATCCCCAGCCTGTTTGCTGAGGCAGGGGAACCGCTGCTCGCCATCCGGCGGAAACTTCTCATGGTGCGACGGGTGTGTCAATTCCATCAATTCCTTACCTGTCCTACCTCTCCTGCATACCCTACCATTGCCCGACCGCCTATGGAACGTCTCTTTTCCAGTCGTCCAAGGGCAACGAGACCATTTGGGATTCGTGCCAAGCATTTGCTTGAGTCCCTTGGTGTGGAGTGTGTGGCACCCCAACTCCAGGGTTTTACCCGCCTGTCTCCCTGGTCCTTCTAGACTTGTCAGAGTACTGGAGGAACTGCATCCTGCGTTTGTTGTTACCTCCTTATTTTACGATATTTTAATCCAGCATCCTGACCATGTACCAGTATTTACAGATGGCTCTAAACAGGGCGGACTCTGTTGGTTGTGCTGTTGTTTTCCCTGATCGAGTCGTCAAGTTATTGCTTCCTGCCGCATTTACCATCTTTGATGCCGAATTGTTTGCGATCTAGCGGGCATTGGAGCAGATGAGATGTGTTCCCAGTCTTAAGTTTCTCATCTGTTCTGACTCCCCGAGTGCCCTTCAGACCATGCAACACTTGTACCCAGCAGATACGGTCATCCAGAACATCCAAGATGCCCTACTCCACCTGAAACGGCAGGGGAAGGAGGTTTCTTTCTGCTGGGTGCTGGGGCATGTGTGTATTAGGGGAAACGAACTGGCAGATGTGGCTGCCAAAGATGCATGTTCCCTCCCTCACATTGTTGAATGTGCCGTCCCCCTCCATGCTGTTACCTCCCTTTTGCATTTTCATGTTACGCGTCAATGGGAAGAGGAGAGGCTGACAGTTGGTGAAAATAAGCTGCATCTGGTCAAGGCCACCACGCGGCCATGGCATACATCCTACCAGTCATGCAGATGGGATGAGGTTCTCCTCACTCGCCTCCGCATCGGGGACAGTCCCTTAACGCATGGTTTTTTACTCCGGTGGGAGGACCCCCCAATCTGCAATGCTTGTGGCGTCCAGATTACTGTCAGCCACATTTTACTTGACTGTCTTTTATTCTCTGACCAGAGGTCGGTGGTTTCCTTGCCACCGGATTTGCCCTCTATTTTGCAAGACGACGCAGCAACTGTGGTTAAGGTCTTACGGTTTTGTGTCCTGTCCAATTTGTTGCCTCGATTTTAATGTGCTGCTGGGTGACTCGCTCACCCAGGTTTTAGGTAAGAGGTCCGCCAGTCACGATTACCTACTTGTTTCACTTCGATTTCTGTTCTCTTTCCTTGTGTTTCCTTTCCTTTTTTAGTGTGTTTCTTCTCCTCTTGTTTTGTCTCTTTATGTGAGGATTTGGAACTGCGTCAGGTCTGTGTCTTTTAGCCGTTCTTGTTCGCTGTCCATCTTCGTCCCTTCACCACATGTGTTCCTGTTTCTATGTGTTTGGGTGCTGATGACCATTCTGTTTAGTGCCCGAAAACCTCAAAGCAACACACACACACACACACACACACACACACACACACACACACACACACACACACACACGCCCTTCCATACAGCTTAGCCACCCATGGTTGTCACATCTGCAGTGGCGAGCAGTACCTCTCAAAATATACTGAGGGTCTCACTGAAGTTCTTTATTTTTATTTGGTATGCTTATTCCATGGATCCATACATGCGAGCAATTTGCGTGGATGTGGAACATGTCAATACAATTGTACAAATACAATTAATGCTACAGAATAGTAATATAATACAATGATATAGATATTAATAAAAATCACTTTTTATCATTTACAAGCTGTCATTTAACTAGTATAGCAATTCACACTATAACATTATAACTATAACATTAACATAATATTGTATCGTCCATCTAATAACTATGAGACTAAATACATCTATTATTAAGGGAGTGCATTACTTCTGGAAAAGATTTCATATAAGGAGTAGTGGATGGTCAAGCAGGTATTTTTTTAACGTACCTTTGAACAGCATTTCATTTTCTCTTGTACATTTAATATAATTAGGCAATGCATTAAAAGTCATAGCAGCATACTTTACTCCCTTCTGTGCAAGTGATAAATTTTTTAGTTCAACATGTAGATCATCTTTACCTCTAGTATTGTAGTTATGGTACGAACAATTTGTTTCATACTGAGCATAGTCTTTATTAACTACATTCATCAGAGAGTATATGTACTGACATGTTGTGGTCAGTATACCTATCTGTGTGAAAAGTTTTCTACATGATGTTTGTGGAATTACCTCACAAGATTATTCCATAACTCATTAATGAATGAAAGTATCCAAAGTAAGCTGATTTTAAAATGTTGATGTTCCCAAAATGAGTAATGGTTCTTAGAGCAAAAGTTGCTGATGAAAGCCTTTTTAGATTAAGGGACACATGCTGTTCGCAGTTAAACCTACTGTCAATGTGAACCCCCAGGAATTTAGTGGAATGCACCTGTTCTAGTTCCTGGTTGTCATGAGCAATTACCATATTTTCTAGAGTTTAATTGACTGTAGTTATCCTCCCAACCTTGTACAAAAACAAACCTCCTGTGCCTTTTCTTTCCAGTCTCCCACCACCTCCAAAAGCCCCACCATCTGGCCACAGAGGAGCATTCCCCTCGTAACTCAGTACCATCTGGGACTGGAGCAACTGAATTACATTCTCTGCCATGGTTTGAACTACCTCTCACTGTGTCCTGAAATGAGAAATGTCCTCCTCACTATCCTTCCCACTCCTCCCACAGTGGTATTCCACTGTCCACTGAACATACACAATATACTCATCCATCCCTACACAACCCGCACTCCCAATCCCTTACCTCATGGCTCATACACCTATAACAGACTTAGATGCAAGACCTGTCCATACATCCTCCCACCACCACGTACTCCAGTCTGGTCACAAACATCACCTATTCCATCAAAGGCAGGGCTCCCTGTGAAACCAGTCATGTAATCTACAAGCTAATCTGCAACCACTGTGCTGCATTCTGTGTGGTAATGATAACCAACAAGCTGCCTGTCCATAAGAATGGCCACTGACAAACTGTGGCCAAGAAACAAGTGGATCACACTGTTGCTGAGCACACTGCCAAACATGGTGTGCTTCATTTCAATGACTGCTTCACAGTCTGTGCCATATGTATCCTTCCCACCATCACCAGCTTTTCTGAATTGTGTAGCTGGGAATTTTCCCTGCAATATATCCTATGTTTCCATAACCCTCCTAGATTCAACCTTCATTAGTCACTGTCCTCACCCATCCGGCACAACACAGCCCTCATTCCACCATTGCATCCAGTCTTTTTACTTCTCTCCTTTTCCGCTACCCCCCCCCCCCTCTCCCCCCCCCCCCACCTCCACTCCACCTCTCCCATGCCCTCTGTGTAACCTGCAGCACTTCACTGTCAGCCACCCCTACCGTACTATCCCTCCCCTCCCCCCACCCCCTCCAGCCTCCTCCTTGCCTCCACCCTGTCACCACTCCCATTGTGCACTGGTGCTGCTGCTCACAGTGTGGTTTCAGCTGCCAGAGACTGCAGTGTGTGTGTGTGTGTGTGAGTTGGGTTTGTGTGTGAGTTGGGTTTGTGTGTGAGTTGGGTTTGTGTGTGAGTTGGGTTTGTGTGTCTGTGTGTCTCCTTACTGGCCAAAAGCTTTATTTTTTTTGTTCCTATCTGTGACTCAACATCTCTGTTATGCACATAAATCAGTTGAATTAGAAGAAATCACAATAATTATCTGAGTAGATTACCACTAGTTACAATGTGTTGATAGTAACTTCACAGAAGCAGTCCATTAATCTACAACTTGACTTGTTCCCCAAATGTTGTCCTTCGTGATGGGTTTATGGAACGTGATTGAATGAATGAATGGTGATTCGAGCTAAGAGCTTATTGGATTTATTTCAGTCATGCTCTAGTCTTTACTTTCCTCAGATACAGCATATGAACCACATTTATGTGCAGAACAAAAAACTGTAACTGTTTCTTGCTCTGAGATAGCTATATTATTGTTGCCTGCTGTTTCTGATGCTGTGGTCCATAGACTGGCCCTCAGTATTTCATCTACTTTGCTTTTTATTTCTCCACTTACCCAAATATTATATAACTTCAGTCCCCTTGGATTTGGTGGAGTGGAATCTATGCTGAAGGAACCACGTGTGGTATCACTATAAAGTTGAGGAGATACTGACCTCTGTACAAGTCTCTAACATCTCTGGCCAGCATGGAGTGGACAATCTTTGGACAGAGTGAAAGAGAGAACAATGCACTCTAGATTAATCTTAGAGATGGACAGATGTATAGTTGCTCTTGTGAATAAAGTTACATTAGGTTCAGTGTATTGTGTATCATTCGAAGTAGTTCCAACTGCACCATTGCTGACACTTCCTACACTGGTGATCCTGTGTCTGTCTTGAAACCTGCAGTAAATTTGCTGTTTCGCCTAATCTGGTCCAGTGTTATTACATCGTGTCAGTGTGGCTGTTACACAGTGTATGGTCCATCATACCGCATCTGGATTACAGCACCAGCAGGATTGCAGTGCAGTGCAGTGCAGTGCAGTGCCATCATTGTGCAAATACAATAGTGAAAACAGAGTGCACTGACAATTCGCACCATATACCAACAGACATAACAGGCCTAACTATACCACAGACAGTGCTTTTACCCAAAAAGGTTTGTAATAAGATCGTAATGCCACCTTCACGTCTATCGTGCCTCCCATGCCATGAACTGGATACAAGCTATGGCTTATGGCAATGTCGTAACCAGTTGTGTGCCATGAACAGTTGGTAGCTATGTTGCCTCCTATACCAAACAATGCCAAAATTACCTCTTCAGCCTCACCCCTCCCCCACCTCCCCCCCTTCACGAGGTTCAGCCCAAACTTCACTTACCACAGTTCGAACCTGCACAGCTGTCTTTGTGGGTCATGAGAGTGGATGGCATTTTTAAAGCAGTCAGAATTTTCGATGATCATTCAACATGCGTTAACTTGCTCTGCCATTTGGCAGGACAGGATGAACTAATTGGTGACTTATCCTGTCACTGTTGCACACAAACAAGTGCAGCACAGCAAAAGCTGTTATTTTGCTGAGACTTTTTCAAATCCCAGAACAGCAGCAACAGGAGATCATCTTGAGCAGTATCTCCACAACACCACACCCTCACAACTTTGTTATTGCTTCTGCACAACTATCCATTGCACTCTTGTGCCTAGGAATCAAGCTACCAAACCACATTCCAATTGGCAATGATCACCCAAGTCTGAACCTCTAGAAAAGCAACTCGTGCTAGCAGACACATGTCCTTGGTGATAGGCCAGCAGCATCTATTAGACAGATAGGATGCCACCCCACACTACAATGTTTTTAGCTGGGTCAGTTTGACACAAAACGAGAGTGACGTCACACCTCGCTGGCAACAGATAGCTGGAATGTAGAGCAATGACACTTACCATTGCAGCTGGCACACAGCCATTGATTGGATGACTCCACAGTCAATCTGGACATGCCCCTTGCAAATGTCATGCTCCTTTAGAGGTCCCAAATGACGTCATTGAATGGAAATATGTGCTTTGGCCTGGTTCAACAAGTAAAGTCACCTACCTCATCTACACATAGTGTGAATCCACATTGCCTCTGCAACAACCATACAAGGAGGCTTCTTCATGCCTGACCTTATTACTCAACAGTATCTTCTAGCAGATACATGCTCTGACATCAGCTCCTTATCATACAGCAGCACATCAAACTTACAATCGATATTGTCACTCTTACTTCACGAGGGTACAGGGCTATCGTCATTGAACATACAGTGGTCCTGTACTTTCTACATAACAGGTGTCTGCAAACCAAGCATTGGCATGGACTTTCTACAGTTCTTTGAGCACTTATCCTATGTGATACTTCCAGCACTGATGCACCGTGCTACTAGGAATTACATCAAGCGACTTTTTGCTCAGACTATACCTATTGGCCTCCATCCGCCTGACTGCCTTACACTAGTGACTCGTCTTCCAATGCTCTTCACAAATGTGTCCAGTTGTTAGATGACATTCTTGCTACACACCAATGATACGTCAACTGCAAAACACAATCACAGGCCCTGTGCATCGAAAATACAGACCTCAAGCATTGCAACAGGGAGACAGAGGCAGTGCTCACCTTGGTGCACGAACACTTACACAATCTACACTCTCAACAGTCAGCAGCAGCACATGGTGTGCCACCTCCAGTCACACCCACTCCACCTAGCTACATTCTGCACACAACAGTCAGCTTGGCACAGTACACACCATCAGCCGTTGACAACAACTTTGGCTCACACTTGCGTGATTCGAGATGCAACTATGCATCAAATTTTGACCATCGACAGTCCTCCACCACTGATAACCTTGCCATTTGTGCCCTGTAAGCTTGCGGGCTACTAAAACCATGACACAAAAATTTTTGCAAATAGGCATTGTCTGAGCCTCAGACAATCTGTGAGCTTCCCAAATCAAGCTCATACCTAAGGAAGACAGTTCAGTCAAACTTAACGGAGACTGTAAAGCACTCTATTCCAGAAACTTACATTACAGTTACTGTATACCTAACATTCAGGTCTGTATGCACGTGCTTTTCGGTGCAGCAGTATTCATTGTTACTGACTGTAAGTGTGCTTATTTACTAATGCCAATTGTACCTAGACAACATCCTGAAAATGGCGATAACCTCTCCGTTTGATGTGGAAGAATATCTCTTCATGCCATAAGGCCTCAAGAACAGCACACAAACATGTCAGTGTTTCATTGATGGACTACTCTGTCCTGTACTGCTGTATCTACTTTGATGACATACCCATATTCTTCAGCACCTGTGATGAACTTTTGCATCATCTGGAACAAGTTCTGTGGCAAAGTGGTGATGTCAGTAATGAAACAGTCACAATTTCAACTAACAGAGGTGACTTGTTTAGGTTGCATATCAAATCAAATATGGAACACATGGACATGGTGAAAAACCTTCCACTGCCAGAAACTTTTCATGATCTGCATTGATTTTTTGGAATCCTTAACTTCTGTTGGTGACACCTTCCCCATGCAATTGCATTGCAGTCTCCTCTCATGAATGTCTTGGCTGGCAAAGATAAACACAGCGATTAGAAAGCTGAGTGGACTGCAGAGATGACAGAAGCATTCCATTGGATGAAGAACTGTTTAGCACAATTTGTTACTTCAACACGTCCTCACCCTGAAGCACAACTTGCGCTCATGACTGATAGGAGCAACACTGCGGTAGGGGCAGTGTTTCTGCAGGTGGTAGATAGTGTGCCACAACCACTTTGGTTCTTCATAAAGAAACTGTCTTCCTCACAGTGTAACTCTAAGTGGTCAGCTGTGAGGATATTGACATTCCATGCGAGACTTGAATGTATCTGACCAGTACAGAGTGGACCATCTTTGGACAGAGTGAAAGAGAAGACTGTGTTCTAGATTAATGTTAAAGATGATGGGATGTATAGTTTCCTTTGTGAATAAAGTTACATTAGTTTTATCACATTGCATGTGATTAACTGTAGTTCACACCATACTGTGGCTGATATTTCCTACAAAGTCTCCCCTGCTAATGGTGAAGAAAATGTGAGATAGCAGCCTCTTGCTTTTTTCAGTGGTGTTGCAAGGGAGTGCTGTGTGGGGGTGACATCTGGTTTGCTGGAACATGTTAGGTTCTTCTCATGGTCCCATTCTTCAGTTTCAGACACAGTGCCTTGGTGATTGTACTATACACTTTAAAACTATTCTGTTTTGCTATTAGTGATAGTGATTTTTCCTTAATGATTTGAATTTCCATATCCTCAAATGTGAGTTATGGCTTATTTGTCACTGTCAAAATGGTTTCCATATTAATTACACATAGAATGTACCACTGATAGTCACATTTGTGTATTTGGTTGTGTTTACAACAATCAACAACTGTGGCTATGATGTCAGTATCCATGTGAACCATCACCATCACACGTGCCAGCAGATGTGGCAGTGTGTACATGAAAGCTTGTGACTTTACTTCAGCATTGGTGTTGCAGATAACCATAAAAAACACAATGTTTCAACATAAATCACTGAATTGTAATGAACCCTTCATATGTGTGAGTCCATTAACCACAATAAAAATAGTGCTTATACTGATGTAAGAGAACATAAGTAGTTTACTAAAGATTTCAGCAGGAAACGTGTAACAGAGCACAATTCAATAGCAACCAAACACAGGGAAGAACAAAGAGAACTGAAAGCAAAGGTTAACCTATCCAAAGATATCACTAGTATCCCTCGGTGACTGTATTTTAGCTCCCTGACTAATTTTGTCACCATTCTGTGCCCCACCCTGGTCAAGCAAAGCTCTGGGTATTTAGGGTATTTGTAGTGCACTACGTTACCAGCCCTGATATGAATCAGTAACAGATTGTGTGCAACTGAAATAGCATCCAGAGAAGATGCAGGCTCTGTTGGTGATTGTGCACACTCCATATTAAGTGCATTATTTGGTTTAGGCAATAGGGGATGGTCATTATGTAGAGTTGAAGTATAGTCTTTGTAACAGATAGGCAGGCTCTAATGACTCTGTAGTGAGTTCACCATTCTGTAGGATTTTCAGTGTGTGCTCATCTCGTACCACGACCCAAGATCAGATATGGGCCAGTGTGCAATGGTTGTAACGGCACTGTATCTCAATCGGTTCACAATATTACATGATAACAAGTGTGTAGGTCTTTATGACCAAAGATATTTGTAGCTGTGTGAGGAGATGTCAGATGACAGAATTTAGAAATACATTATTTACTTTCGAAGGATGATTGATGAATCCTATTGAGAAAGCTCTTATTGATATGTAAAAAAGCTATGATTAAAGCAAAGAGGTGTCAGTACCTGTCATTGCCCTCACATGTAGTCCAAGTAGAACCAAAGACAGTGCTGATATCCAAGAATTACTACAGCTCAGCAAATTTATGAGGGCTATTAAGAAAGAAGGGAACATTTCCATCTGACGCTGCTAGGCATGCGCCAATCGTGTATATTTTGGTATGTGCATGCTTAGCAGCTCAGTCGCCATCCATCCATGACAGCGGGAACATCTCTGCACATCTGGTTTTTTCGATATTCGAATTTGAAATGTTTGCTGCAGCCGAAAATTCTGCCAGTAGTGAGGTGCGTTCTGTGATAAGGTTTTTTTTTGGGGAAAAACCTAAAACCTATAGAAATTTATCATGAACTGTGCAAAGTGTACGGAAACAACATAATGAGTGAATGTCCATCCAGAAATGGTGTATTCGGTTTAAAAATGGCTGAACCATTGTTCATGATGAAGAGAAGAGTGGACGCCCGAGCATTGTGACTGACGACATTGCACACATAGTTTTAATCTGCCAGGAAGCTTCATATCAGTGCACACTCTGCTGCAGAGTGAAAATTTCATTCTGGAAACATCCCCCAGGCTGTGGCAAAGCCATGTCTCTGCAATATCCTTTCTTCCAGGGGTTCTAGTTCTATTTACAAGAGAGCTTCTGTGTAGTTTGGAAGGTAGGAGATGAGGTAATGGCAGAAGTAAAGCTGTGAGGATGGAGTGTGAATCATGCTTGGGTAGCTCAGATGGTAGAGCACTTGCCCATGAAAGGCAAAGGTCCCCAGTTCGAGTCTCGGTCTGGCACCAGTTTTAATCTGCCAGGAAGTTTCAAAAGTTTCAAATGAAAGGCAATTTGTGATCACTTGAGAGTAACAGAAACAAAGTTCACTTGTGTGATGCCAATTCAGAGGCAAGGATCATCCTAAGTGGTTTGTAGAATGATGTCCATGGGGGCCATGCCATGTGAAGCAATGTGAAGCAGTGCATAGATGGTGTAGTATTGAGTGGAGCATCCTACCTGGTCTCTGCAGGTTCTAGTTGGTGACTTAAGAGTGTAGCTGATACCTGGCCTGGAACTGAGTGAGCAACTGACTATCCTGCTGGAAGTTCTATTTGACATTTAAGTGTCCAGCAGGTGGGAGTACATCCTGAATTATGGTGTGCAGACAATACTCATTTCCTCGATAGCAATGCTGCCAGTTTCCGTACACCACCACTTCCCTCTTATGGAGAAGTCCACACAATCTGCATCCTGACTCCTGTGAGGAGTGGTGGCAAACCCATAGAGGGAGTGTGGAACCAACAGACATCCACTGGAATGGACTTTCTCCCTCGTGACATGGAAGTCTACGGAATGGGGAGCTTGTGGCAGCTGTGATCCAGTCCCAGGAACCCAGGACTAGAGGTTCTGAAGCAGATGCTGTCCAGGATTGGCAGAGCTGGACAGCACTGTGAAAAGAGAACGCAGGAGAACACACGGGTGTGTAGACAGCAGTCAAGCGTGAGTGGCGTAGCAACTCCAGGAGGCAGACCTGGTGACCCAACATTCACCCAGTGTGGTTCATGAAGGCACCAGCAGTCACAGTGATAGCACTGGGAGCCTGGAACTTTGACCAATGCAATTCCAGGAGCACAGCAATGCTGATGACCAATGGGGTGTTGAAAAGTGCTGATGGACCAATTGGGGGGAGGGGGGGGGGGGCACTGGGTGCTGCTGCTGCTGCAGGTATAGTCAGGATGGCTGTGGATCTGGTGGCAGCAGCATCAAGAGAACTAACTGTAATAAGACCAGTGATGACAACACTTACAGAAGCTTGAGTCAATAACACTGGCCATGATAGGGCTGGCTGTGACAGGGCCAGTGATGGCAGGAGGGATGCCACAAGGGTCGGCATCCAAAGAAGACCCTTGCAAGGGCTCAGTGAGAGTAGAGGGACTTCCGCCACACAGTTCTATGAACAAGAAACAAACAACATTGCAAAGAACCAGTCTGTAGGTAGCCAGCTTGGGTGCCCAGCCATGATTACTGTTCATGAACACTCTCTCTCAAACACTGTCTGTCACTAACCATAAAATTGGTACAATTTGGTGTGTCCAAAAACAACTGTCATTATAAAAATGCTTATCTAACTGTTCCACCAATAACTCATTGTTGGTGTGATCCGGACAAAGATCTGGGAAAAATTGACAATATAAATGAAAGACTTTTGTACCCAAACATGCCATAAAGGGACTGCTGTGCTGTGTGCCCTGTATGCGTATACCAGAAAGAGCATTCCAGCTGTTGACAATATGTGACCCAGTCCTCTTTCTGGCCATCAAACACTGCTTGAAAATCGCTTGAACAAGTGAGCAAAGAAGGAATGCTACTCTAGCTTTGTTTGCACACACAGCTATAAACATGAAAACAGAATCACCACCACTGTTATTTGTGGTAGACAAGGTGAAATAAGATGTCTTCAAATTGCACATTAACACATGTAGGAAACAGACTTGCCACCAATGTTTTTTTATCCTTTTTCTTGGTGCATACCATTCATTATAAATGATGATTACAAGGTAGAAGTCAAGAACACTTTATTCATGGCAAAATTTCACAAATAAGTTGTTTCCAGTAACAACTGTACATTCATTTGTGATCACTTGAAAATAATAGTAATAAAATTACTGATGTGTTTGCAATTCAGAGGGAAACCGTATCCTTAGTGGTTTGTAGGGTGGAATCTGTGGTTGCCATGATATGTGGAGCAATGTGGAGATGGTGCAGTATAGAGCAGAGCATCCTGCCTGGTCTTGGTTAGTTCCAGTTGATGGGCTAATAGTGTGTCCAGTGCCTGGCCTAGAACTAAGTGAGCAACTGATAGCCCTGCTGGAGGTTGTGCTTTCCTTACGTATCCACCAGCCGGAAGTACCTGCATGACCACATGGTGTGTGGATGGTACTTACTTCTTGGATAGCAGTGCCACCAGTTTGCTGGTGTGCATGCAGCTTGGAAGGAAGACTGGTGACCCCTGGTGGAGTCTGTAACAAATGTTGAATCATGAAACTGTTTGTTTACATATTGTGTCAATAACATGTGATGCCTGTGTGATATTGGTAAATGGTCACCAAATGAAAGGCACCTGCTGGTGACAGATAGGCAAACCCATAGGGTGGAGATGTCATACCGGCAGTGTACAAAGTCAGCCTGTGGCTGATACACAACAGTACCAACACCCAATCGGGGTCCCTTTATTGACACTACTGTGCTTACCATTGCCCACCCAGCTTGTCTGAGTCAAAGTTTTGTTTTCTGTTTCCTCGCATAATGAAGATCTGCTCTGCTAGTGGAAGGTGCTGCTCTCCAGTTGCATCAGATGAATCTGTTGCTGCTACACCATTACAGTATTGTAACATCATCCCCTTATAGTTATTTAGAAAATCATTGTACTTTTTGTCAGCAATGTCCAACTGTGAAGACATATTGCAACTATTGTTGGAAATCTCGACAGTTTTAATGGCAAAAACTTTCTGTGTGTGTAGTTCTTGAAATTTACTCACTCATTTAAGTGCACTGTCTGTAAGGTGTTAATATATGCAATGTACATGAGTGTAATGTCCAACAATAAAAGTAAAGTTTAATCAAACAATGTGCCAATGGTAAATATAAATTGCATTTCATTGTCACATACGTCATAAGCAGTGAATGAAAGTTCCATCATTTTGAACCATAGGTCCAGCTGCTGCAGCATATAAGGCAATAGCATCACTTTGCTGTGTGGTGCAGTTGGGATGATGCAGTTGAAGGATGAAATGTTCATAGGATGTATGCAGCCCAGTAATACTGGAGAATCTCCATCAATTGGAGCTGTTTGAGGGTGAAGATTTGTATTTTCCCTGTCCAAATCACCTACTGATTGTCCTGGTAGAACGTTGGCCTTTATTACCAGCATTGTCACTTCATTTCATGCTCTGCTTGGTGTTCATTGTTGTTATATGGTCACCACTTGTGGGTATGCTTAGCACTATAAAACCAGTACGTATAATGATGCAAGAGAACAAAAATACTTTATTGAACACTTCAGCAGGAAACATATAAGACTAAGAGGATAAGATGCATATATTGTTCTTTTTGTCAGTATCTTACCTAACAACCTTACACAAACTATAGATTTATCATTTGTACTCAGCGCAACAGTTTTTCCCAGCAATGCGCTGAAATGCATGCCGTTTGTTTTCTATATGCTCAATGTTTGTTTATCCTGTACTGTCCAATTTCTAACATCGTTGAAGGTTTCATTTGCTTTCTCTATCAAGAGTTCTGAATGACTATGGTGTTGCTGTCATCAGCAAAAACACTATATATCCATGTCTTATATTGCCCACAAAATCATTGGTATATATTGAACCTAATACACTACACTGATGAACACCTCTGTGTGTGTGTGTGTGTGTGTGTGTGTGTGTGTGTGTGTGTGTGTGTGTGTGTTTCTTTTCCGACAGTTGTTTTATGATAAATTTATCATCAGCATATGTGTGAATTCTCTCTATCCTTTGAATTTTGTTCTCCAGGTAAGACTGGAACCACTTGTTTGCTATTCCTCTTGCAAATAAAGTTCCTAGGTCGTGTAATAGTATTTCCTACGTCTACATCTACATCTGCATCCATACTCCATAAGCCATCATACAGTGCTCGATGAGTGTGCGTTGTTCTGCTACTAGTCATTACCTTTCCCGTTCCACTTGCAAACACAGTGAGGGAAAAATGACTGTGTGTCTGCCTCCATATGAGTCCTAATTTCTCATATCTCATGGTCCTTGCATGAGATGTACCAGGTGTGAAAGTATGAAACCAGAATTTCCATATAGATGGTGCTAGCCATCAGTGTGGGACCCATGAGACTGCATCTGCTGTGCCATCTGCTTCCTGTAATGGCTGACAATGAATGTCAACACACATTAACCCAAGTTCCATATATTGGTATCTGTTTCAAACCCGTAAACATGCTGAGTTTTGTGCCTACGAACTAAGATTTAAGGACAGCATTGTATTTCTATTATCATTTGAAAAAAACTGCTGTGGAGTCATATCGAATGCTTGTCAAAGCTTTTGGCAAACATATTCTTGAGAAAACACACTGTTTCAAGAGGTTCAAAATGTTAACAGTGGTGATTTTGAGGTGAGAAATGACAAGCGCCAGAAACCGCCAAAAAGTTGGAAGACAACAAATTGCAGGCTTATTGGATGAAGGTGATACTCAAACTCAATAGGAATGTGCAGAATAATTAAATGTGATGCAGAAAGCAGTTTCTCTCCATTTGAAAGCTATGGGAAAGGTGCACAAAGTGGGAACATGGGTTCTGAATGAACTGAATGAAAGACAGCAAGCAAATTGATAGACTACTTGTGAAATGCTGCTCGCCAGATTCAAAAGAAAGTTGTTTCTCCATCAAACAGTGATAGGTGATGAGAAATGGAAATGTTTTAAGAATCCTAATAATCATAAATTGGGGATGAATCCTCTGAAAGACCAAATTGCTTTGGAGAGAAGACGATGTTCTGTGTTTGGTGGTATCAAAAGGGTGTCATCTGTTATGAGCTGCTAAAACCTGATGAAACCATTAACTCTGATTTCTACCAAAAGCAAGCGATCAATTTAAATTGAGCATTACATGGAAAATGACCTAAATTTGGAAAAAGGCAACACAGTCATATGGCTCCATGATAACGCCCCATAACACAAAACAAAACAGATTAGGGAAATGATTGAGGCATTCAGTTGGGAGATACTAGTGCATGCAGCTTATTTCCCAGGCTTGGATCCATCTGATTATCATCTATTTGCATCACTGGGTCACACTCTCGCTGAACAATGCTTAAATTCATACAAAAATGGCTCGCTGACTGGTTTGCTTCAACAGAGCTGTTTTTTGGCGTGACAGCCATAGCCTGCCAGAGAGGTGGGAGAAATATATAGATAGCAATGGAGATTATTTTGAGTAAAATATTGTTTTGTCAGTTTCAAACAATAGACGTGTAATTATTGCTTATTAAATATCTAATTATTGGAGTCTGGAACGTCTGTACTTTACAGGATAACAATCATAATCGGTTGGTTGGTTGGTTTGGGGAAGGAGACCAGACAGCGTGGTCATCGGTCTCATCGGAATAGGGAAGGATGGGGAAGGAAGTCGGCCGTGCCCTTTCAGAGGAACCATCCCGGCATTTGCCTGGAGTGATTTAGGGAAATCACGGAAAACCTAAATCAGATTGGCCGGACGCGGGATTGAACCGTCGTCCTTCCGAATGCGAGTCCAGTGTCTAACCACTGCGCCACCTCGCTCGGTAATCATAATCAGTGCCCAGAGAGAAAGACAGGACTTATCGCAAAGGAATTGGCTGGATATAACATCGACATTGCCGCCATAAGTGAAACACATCTTAGTGAATCTGGACAAGTATGTGAATCGCTCGGAGGTTATACCTACTACTGGAGTGGAAAATCATCCACTGAAAGGGCGGAAAGTAGGGTAGGCTTTGCCATACGCAATAAATTGGCATGCTCACTAACATAACTCCCAAAAGGTATCAGTGACAGAATAATAACACTCAGACTTCACCTGGCATCCAAGAAATATCTTCACTTGATCAATGTATACGCACCTACATTGCCATCTCCGGATGAAGAGAAGAACAAGTTCTGCCAAGACCTCCGACATATTCCTTCTGCAGATAAACTTCTGTTACTTGGTGATTTTAATGCTCATGTTGGGAATGATTTCAGTGCTTGGAATGGAGTCCTCGGTCGCCATGGGATTGGAAGATGCAACTCGAATGGTTTGGATCTTCTAACTCTATGTGCCAAGTTTGAACTCTGTCTGACAAATACATATTTTCGTCTGCCTGAAAAATATAAAACGACATGGATGCATCCGTGATCTAAACACTGGCACCTTCTGGATTATGTGATAGTATGGAAAAAAGATCTTGGTGACGTACTGGTCACACGTGCAATGAGAGGCGCTCAGGGATGGACAGACCATTGACTCGTGAGGTCCAAATTAAAGATAACTTTGAAGGCACCACGCCGAGCTTCACACAAAATACAAACAAAATTGTCCTGCAAAATCTTGGCCAATGATCAGACTATGAAAGCAAAACTGGATGAAAAATTTGGTGTCGATGACCTTTTGATATCTGAATCTGCCCCTGTGGATGAACAGTGGAATGCATACACTAGCAGACTGCATGGCTGTGCTTCAGAAGTCTTGGGAAAGCCTCAGAAGCAGCACCAGGACTGGTTTGACGACTCAGATCTAGAGATTAGAAAGCTAATTAATGATTTCAGAACCTCTCTTCGCACCCCTGATGATAACAAGCATAGAGCAGCGCATTACAATCTGAAAGTGAAGGTACGTGCTCTCAAAGACAGTTGGTGGGCAAATAAAGCAAATGAAATACAGTTATATGCCGACACACACCAAACGGGCAGATTCTTTGAGTCCGTGAAAACTATCTTTGGTCCAAGAGTTGGGAAGATTGCACCAGTCTATAACAAAGATAAAAGTTGTCGGCTGACGCAACAGAGTGACATCCTGTCTCGGTGGGCGGAACATTTTAATGACGTTCTTAATCCCGACCATCAGACAACTGATATTCCATACATAGAAGCACTTGAAGACCTGCCAGTTGAGGAACAACTTGCGGATGCCCCTTCCTACGATGAATTCATTTCAGCACTGGCTAAGCTGAAAAATGACAAAACAGCAGGATTAGATAACTTGCCATCAGAGCTATATAAATATGGGGGGCCAAACATCAAGAAACCATTGTTTGCTCTGATCTTAAGGATTTGGGAGTATGAAATGATTCCACAAGACTGGAAAGATGCTTGTATTTCCAAGATCTATAAAGGCAAGGGTGACATATCAGACTGCAGCTCCCACAGGGGCATTTCTCTTCTCTCAGCAGCGGGAAAAGTCCTTGCCCACATAATTAACACCCGGTTAACACACTTTGCAGAAAAACTGCTACCAGAGACCCAGTGTGGCTTTCGCCCAAACAGAGGCACAGTGGATGCCATATTTGTTGTCAAACAAATGCAAGAGAAAAGCTTAGAGCAACATCGGCCTTTGTTCATGTGCTTTGTAGACCTGGAAAAAGCTTTTGATCATGTCCCACGGGAAGCTCTCTGGATCATACGAGTACTAAAGAAAACTGGGTGCCCTGACAAAATTGTCAGTTTGATTCGGCAGTTTCATGAAAACATGATGGCAAAAATCCGCCATGAGGACAAGCTCTCAGAACAGTTTCCCGTGACATGTGGTGTAAAACAAGGCTGTGTTCTGGCTCCTACACTCTTCTCACTTTACTTCGCAGTTGTTATGAGAGACACGGCCAAAGCCTGTAGTAATCAAATTAGTCTTGACACAAGGACAGACAAAAGTGTCTTCAACACCTCTCGCCTCAGAACAAAAAGTCGCGTAACCAAACTATCCATCTTAGAGATTCTCTACGCGGATGATGTATGCATGATGGCTAATTCTTGCGAAACTCTTCAGACTTACATAAATCTGCTAAATACCTCCTGCAGAAGATTTGGCTTAGCCATTAGCATCACTAAGACGCAAGTTCTCAAACAGCCACTTAGAGGTCTTAATGCAGATGACTCCTGTATTGAGATAAATAACAAACCCTTGCAAAATGTGTCAAATTTCAAATACCTGGTAAGCCAAATTAGAAGTGACAACAGCCTGACAACGGAAATCGCAGCACGTATAGCCAGCGCAGCCTCAGCCTTCGGTAAGCTTAATGACCGAGTATGGAAATCACATGATCTCAAACTACAAACAAAAATTGCAGTCTACAAAGCAGTAGTATTATCCACCTTACTCTATGCCTCGGAAACCTGGTGCTGTTACAAAGCTGACATTAAGAAGCTAGATAAATTTCATCTTTGATGTCTGAGATCAATTCTGCGCATCAAATGGGAAGACCGTGTCCCAAACACGGAGATTTTGCGCCACGTGAAACTGGCTGGTATTTAAGCTTTAATAATGAAACACCAACTGAGATGGAGTGGTCACATAGTACGCATGGATGACAGTAGGCTACCTAAAGCGGTGTTCTACTCGCAGCTCTCGTGCGGGAAGAGGAGGAAAGGTGGTCAACACCTGCGATATAAAGACACCATTAAACGCCACCTTGCAGCCTGTGGCATTCCAAGCAACCGTTGGGAGGAGCTAGCATTGCACCAATCGGAGTGGCGATCAACTGTACATAAGAGCATCGAACAATTCGAGCAAAAGCGTCTAATGAACCTGGATGCTAAAAGAGAGCTCCGAAAATCTCAGCTCAAGCCTGTCTACATGTATACTTACAACTCTGCTGGTCAACTTCACTGTGCTTCATGCAACAGGATATTCAAAGCGAAATTCGGATTCGCGAGCCACATCCGAGCCTACCACAACAAGGACAGAGAAGACTGACGGAGTCGCTGTCGCTGGACACGGCGAGGAAGACATCATCATCAATTATTGCAATCAAATTCCGGTTTATACTTCTACACCTGATATGGTGGCAGCAGTAGAATTGTACTGCAGTCAGCTTCAAATACTGATTCTCTCTCTGTTATGCACAATGTCAAAAGGTTTGAACAACTCTAAGAATATGTTTCAACACAGCCATCCTTATCAGGAGGTACAGGTACCACTTCTGTAAATTTGTTTTGGCTGATGTTGTACTTCAGAGACCAAGCAGTGCTTCATTAAAAAGATTGGACTTACTCATTTAACTCATTAGTCTCTTTCATGACTTATTCATTTGTTTTTCGGAACACTGACAATAATGAAACTGACTTGTAGTTTTCAGTGATTTCTACACACTTTACGTACTCTGTATTCATGAAAGCAGATTTGTTTGTTGTCTATGTAGGCCTTCAGAAGTGTAATTCCTTGCAGTTGCTATAAGTGTTTTAAGAATATTTTGTTGAAACTTCTATGCAATACCAGAAGAATACTTATTTACAAAATTTCCAAATTCCTGAAGATTTTTTAATATTCTACACTCGTCTTTCTTTTTTTTAAAATGGTACTGTACTTGTTTATCCTTTCAGTTTCATGTTTTATGGCATCCCAGACTGTTCTACATGTATTTTCTGCATTGTATATTGCAGGATGTTTCTAAATAAATATATGGGTTTTAAGGCTTTGTAGTATTTATTACATTTAACTTATAATTACAAATAATATGTCAAATAAAAGAGAAGCTCAAACAGTACTTCTTACAAGTGTTCAATGTGAGCAACATTCACAAGGAATGAAGGAAGACTGGGTTTAACGTCCTGTCGCCATCGATGTCACTAGAGATGGAGCAGCAAAGTTCGTTTGCAGAGGTGTTACGTAAACCATAGTCTGTAGGCTTTAGAGCATGTAATAATTGGAAATGACAAGGACATTGTAAGAGGCTCCTTAAAAGTCTCCACACAGACATCACTGGCACTGCTAATTCATGACTAGCCTTCCGAACTGATTTCTTGGGGTTACGGGTGAAAGACTCTACCTCATTCAGCACATTCAGTCACTCTTGATCGATCCATACTTCTCCCTTTGCATGCAGGTATACAAATAAAACTATTTGAGTTATTCTTTCATTTGATATATTTTTTATAATTGTAGGTTGAATGTAGCAAAATCCCATATATTCATTTTGAGACACCCTGTATTTTGCATTGGACGATTTTTTGCTGCAAGCAGTACTGTCCTGTATATATTTTCATAACTGTGATAGTAATTTGGGAATTTTGGGTTATTGGACTGCTTTTGCAAAGAACTGAGAAATTTAAGTTTGTGGGAGGACTTTCTAAAACCCATTGTTATCCACCTATTTTTCTTAGCTGTTGCTGTTAAAGTGGCTACTTTCAGAAATACCTCCTTAAAAATTTATTTAAATAGTGTGTAGAATTCAGAGAACTTAGTAACTACACTTCATCTCAGGTCAGTTTTTCCAGTGCCCAGGAAAAGTATGTAATTGGCATTCTGAAAAAACCTGTTTGTAGATATGTAGTTTTGTGGACTTTACCAAGCCTGTCTTTAGCTTTATTATCTGACTACAATGACCAAGGAGTTAAAGACTTGTAAATACTATACAGTTTTCCATATTTGTATCTCTAAGTATATGTTCTAATACTAATACTGAACTTTTTGATATCCTAATGGCAGTGTTCACCATTTGTGTCAAGCCAGAAGTTTTCAGTGTGTTTAGGAAGTTATTACTAATTTAACCCCAAAACCTGTTTTAATATTCATGCCTTCCTATATTATTATTTTAGTCTCAGGGGCTGTGACCCTTTTCATGACTCCAATTAATTTGTTGAAGAAAGTGTTCACCTTACCACTAGGTGAATGGTACATGCACAGAATGATTAAATTTTTATGTATACCTGGTGTTGTTGTATCAGCAGCTGCCAATTCGAAATTTTTATCTACAGTACTTGAGTTCAGATCTTCAGCAGCTTTAAAATGAGTGCCATTCCAGCTCTAAATATGTGACCCCTCACCCTTGAAGGTAGTTCTGCAGTAGCAGCTTTTACATTCATTTTGTGATAGCAAGGTACACTGTATTTCAGTGTCTCTGCACCAGTGCTCCTTTCCCATTCCCTTCAATTCTGATGCTGATAGCTAGAACCTGTTATTGGTAGGCACAACAAAACTCTGACTGTGTCCCCCTCTGTCCTGCCTTCCTACTAACTGGCACTTGCAATCTGTCTTCCTTCATCCTCACCAGTTTTTTCCTCACTACTTCCATGTGTGTCTGAAGGGCAAAGATCTTCCTTCTCTACTCTTCTTTCACTTTATTTCTATTGCCTATTTTGCAGTTCCAAGAGAGAGCCTCAGGCCTGCGTGACATCCCCAAAGTTCTCCCAACTACATCCCCTGGCTGGAGTGGCCGGAAATATCATCCATATGTGTGTGAAGTGTGCTTGCTTTTGTGCGTGTGCTTGTGCATGTTTGTGTTTGTTTTTCCTTTCCAAAGAAGACCTTGGCCAAAGCTCATATGTAAGAGTCTTTTTTTCATACTTGTCTGCAACTCAACATGTCATCTGCAACTCAACACATCATCTTTACTGGAAGTAGCAGTCTATCTTTTTCAAAATATTGTTGATATTCCAACCTGTACTTTCCATTGTTTTATTCAAAATGTGAAATACACAAAAAGAACAAAAAAAGTCAAAATAAAATCAAAACTTACATATTAATGGGCACTAAAATTAAATTTTCTGTTTTTTCAGTTTTCTTAAATATGAAATAATAAAAGATTTTTTTAAAAAAATGTTGATACTATAGTCTAGTTTGTGCAGTATGGAAGTAGTTGTTATAACACAGAGATATGTACTACACTGTCTGTGACATGTAACTCATGTGAGGCATAAAAGATTTCTAATAAAAATGTACTATCTTGATGTTGGATTTGAGTGGTTATTTAAGTCATGTTAAGAAATAGCTAAACATGCTTTCTTTGTTACTTCTCCTCCTCTGCCTCATGAATTAGACTGAAATGAACAGAAATAGTATTCTTTCTACATCATATTTGCTTTTGACAAGATGTTGATCAAAAAAATTATAAAATTAGAATTATTTATTTGTACTTAACTATGTGTGACAAGGGACAGATGCTGTATACATTTAATTATAGAAATTGTAATGTGTTTTTGTTTCATATGACTGAATAAAAAAAGAATGAAATGTACAATATTTTGTTACTAATCAGTATAACTGTTTCAGTGTATGCTACTTAGCAAGTCGGATGCTTGAAGCATTAGAACAGAATTCTACCAATACATCAAATGAGAGGCTTGTAACTGAAGAAGAAGCTCTTTGTGTTCAGATTGCAGGACTCTGCCATGATCTGGGTCATGGCCCATTTTCTCATACATGGGAACATTTTGTTAGTGACTATGATCCATCATGGAAGGTAATCTATTATCAAAAGTTAAATAATTTCTTGAAATAAATAATTTTCATAGTACCAATAACAATTTACTTAATAAAGCTGTCAAGGATTTGCAAGAAAAGTTATTAGTTGTTATCCTTAAGGTGGACAATATGCAAAGCTACCTTAATGGTCAGTTGTACAACTGTCCTACTACATTATGCATAGGCTGTACAGATGCCACTAAAGAATTGCTGAGGTAGATACTGTTTTTTCAAGAAAGCCAAATGGACTTTCCTCTTGATCTGAAAAAAGCTGTACAATTTCTCATGAATTTCCCTACCATCACTCCGTTATGTATATCACACAAAATCATAGTGATTTGGCATAATTTCAAGGTACCTATTTTCTCTTAAGTACCAAATAACTTAACACACACAAAATCAAAGTTTAATAACAGTTTCATCATAAATTTGTTTTTCCTAGACCAAACTGGAGTCTTGACCAACTTCATGTAGCGCTACATTGCAGTATTAGAATTTTGATAATGTACAGACAACACTAGGCTGTTTCCAGCTCGAGAACATATTGGCAGATGTTTCATGATTTTTCTTCTTCTCTGTTAATTAAAAACAAATTTAATACAGGAAATTTATAGGAAGATTTATCCTTTGGTCCATATTTGTGCCTGTTGCCTATTTTATGTAATATTCATACACATAGTGTTCCGTTTTAGTGCTCCAACTGATAGTGTATTTTGCTATCTTGTTGCCAGCTCCAGCACATTTTCTGATGTAGAGCATTGACTCCACTCCACCTTGTTCTGACACTGTAACATCTACTGCTGCAGGCTCTGGACTCTTGCTGTTTCTCCACTGCTGTCCAGCTCTCATCCTTTATTCCTTTAGAGTTTATATGACTATTATCCAAATATAATATTATTTGTAATAAAAGATGAAGTAGCATAAAATGTCTGGCATGTTGCAATAAAAACTCTCACTAGCTCAGTTATCCTTTCACTTTATTTTCTCTCTCCAGAACACAAGAGAAAATAATGACTTCAATAATATGAGTGCGCAAGTGAGCTGATAAGTTTTTGTAAGACATTTGTGTTCATTGCTGTGACGGATAATATTCACCTTAAATTTATGTTGTAACTTTGGGAAAGGTGCATTGCTACTTTATTAATCACAAGATGATATTGGATGTGAAAACTGAACTACATTTTATGACATTTACACCTCCTACGCTTTCTGGTAGTTGTTCAGCAAGCTTTTAGTTGATAACAGTTGCGATCTAATGGCACCTCCTAGTACCATACCAACTGCTCATCTCATTTCTTTGCCCATATGGCCTTGGCATTCGAGGCAAACATATTTGTTTCAATGCAGACTCTTTACAGCAATACATCACCATTTTCACCTCAGCTTTCACTGGACGTAATTACCCCACCAGCCAAGTTCGAAAGCAGATTTCCCAGGCCATCACATCCAATCCTGATACTGCTGATCTCTCCAAAAATCACTTTAGGGCACACCACTGGTCACTCAGTATTATCCTGGTCCGGAATGTATTAATACTGGCAACACACTTTAACAAGGCCATGACTCCCTAAAATCATGCCCTGAAATGAGATCCATTCTGTCTGAGATTTTGCCCACCACACCTAGAATAGCCTTTTGACACCCTCCCAATATCTTCAATATTCTTGTCAACACTGCACTGTTCCTGTATGTACCCTTCTCCCCACCCTTCAGGTACTATCCCTGTGGCTGTTCCTGATGCAAGACTTGCCCTATGTACCCTCCTACAAACCAACTATAGTAGTCCTGTAACTGGCAAAACTTTTACTATCAAAGGGAGAGCCACTTGTGAAATGACACGTCATATACCAGCTGTTATGTAAACATGTTTGCCCTTTTATATCAGCATGACTACCACCAAATTATCAGTTAGGATGAATGGGCATAGGCAGAGGATGTATACTGGCAACACACAATATCCTGTTGCAGAGTATGCTCTACAACATGACAATCATGACCTTGGTGCCTGTTTCACCATATGCACCATAAGGATTCTCCCCCCAGACACCAGTTTCTCAGAACCCCACAGGTGGGAACTAGAGCTACAACATGTTCTTGGTTCTCACCACCCACCTTGCCTTAATTTATGTTAATTTCTTCTGTCTTAGTATTTCTTCATAGTAACTACTCTTTTCTCCACCCTGTTTTAGCTTTCTACATATTTCATTGTCTTATTTGTCTATTTTTCGCTGCTCTCCGTGCAACTATGTTACATACAATGCAATTAGCTTCTTACTGTTATTAACTCATGCACGATGTTTAAGCAGTAATCTCTGTCTTGTATACTACCCTGTCTTCCACCTTTAAGCTCTCAGGTTTTCAAATCTCATCCGATGCAGTCCCCAACAATTAGTCTTTCCTTCTCATCCCATCTGGGAAGTCTCCTCTGATCCACAGTTCTGGGTGACTTTCCCAAAATCTGCTCCTTTTTCTAGACCTCTCCAGTCCTTTTCCTTCAGCTCTCTTCCTTCCCCTTCAACCCTTGTGCCTCCAGTAGTAGCCACTGGCTCTGAAAGCTTGCCTAATTATAAGTTTCTTTTATGTGTGTGTTCTGCTGCCACTTGGTAAGAAAATTTTTTGTCTGTCTTTTTTTTGCCTATGTACATATCAAAAGTAATCTAGAAGTAGTTACCATAATTGTCAGTTTGAGTACAGTATTACTAGTCATGTGTGTATTGTGGGCTAAAATTCCACTGGGATGATGGTATTGGGGAATGCAATGGTGAACTCAATGAGGATCTCCCTGGGAACTGCAGGCTTTGAATAAAAGACAAGACAGTTGCCAAGTAGGAGGCAAAGATTTATGTCCCTCAGGCTGAATTAGATCACATGAAATTTGAACCAGATAGTTTGTAGAGGGGGAAATGACTGGAACTGAGTAAACGTAACAACTAATGGGTGGAAGGAAAACAGCTCTCCAACTTCTTCTACCACATATGAGCTTGTAATATCTGGTAAATTTCACTTTTTACCTGAAGTAGAAGAGGAAAGCCCTCATTTAGCTGTTGATCACAGTTGGGTGTAGCAGACTTAAAGCAGAGGAACTAAGTTTACGTTGGTAACTAAAGAGATGGGGGAAGAAATTAGTCTTGCTGCTTGGTAGTAGCAATGACAGGGCTGTAGACCAGATTGTACTGGACAAATTAGGAATAGGGTACCAGGTGACAAGTTTTGTGAATCCAAGTGACAGAGGATGTAAGGAATAGTCTTAAATGAAAACAACATGGCTAAAGACAAAAATTACGGCATTAGGGGTGACCTGGATGGAAAAGGAGTAGAAACTTTACACAAAAGTGTCAGTTTTTTGGGGGTCCTAGAGTGCCATGACTGGCCCTGGGTAAACACTGCTGTGAGCTGTGTTAGCACAGCTGAGCAGGCTGCTGCTGACTGAACTGAAATCTCATATGAGTGCAGTACCCTTTGCTACAGTTTCAAGATGGGGATATACTAGACATGTCCTACACCTGAAAAACAGTGGGAAAGATAGGTTAGCTGAGTGCCTTGCTGAAAATGTACAGGGACACTGACATCCAAAGCAAGATCCTTGGTGTCAGTGGTGACAGGAGGATACCTTTCTTAGGTTAGAGTCAGGAATTTGGGCACCCTGTTGTGAAAGTAGGCAAAACAACACAAGAACCCACAAAATGCTTAAGAATGCACAGAAAAGTAAGGTTAGCTTTTTTCATCAGGATATTACAGGATTGACCAATAGGGTAGAAGAGCATCTTGTCTGTTTGGAAGATTTGGAGAGCTCTGAAAACAGACATCCTGTGCCTATTTGAGCTCCAAATAACCAAGCATTGGAGAAGCTAAATATAAAAGGTCACACCATAACATCTTACTCATGTACAACTAATATAGGGAAACAAGTTGTTACACAGAGACAGAATACAAGTTCAGAAACATCGACACAAGTACATTTACTAGTGATCACACAGAGAAGTATGTGCTTGTGAATTAACACTGAAAAAAGTTCACTTTTAATAGTAACTGTGTATAGATCCCCACAGGGAAATTTTGAACTGTTTTGAGGAATGTGGATTCCCTATTATGCTATCTCAAACAATGGAAAATCCAGGATGGAGCTATTATGCTTTCTGTCAGACAGCAACCAGAGGTTGTGATTGCAGTGTAGATTTTTCCAAGGGATTCTGATATGAAAAGTCATCTGGAAACCTTATTTGCACTCTAAAATTTGATCCCAGTAATTAACTCTCTAACATAGGTGGTTAAAGACAGTAGGACCCTAAATGATAACACTTTCTTTGATGCACCTCAAAACAAGAAAACAACTATATACCCGTACCAAATATTGTCTCTGATCATGATCCATAGATATGATAAATGAAATAGTGCCTTAGAGTATAGATACTCAGTTCTAATTAATTAGAATAATACTGGTTTCAGGAGAAACATTTTTAAAAATTGTTTACAAGAGATGATCTGGGAAAAAATTTATTATGAACCAAATACTTACATAAAATTTAATCTGTTCCATGATAAATTCACATCTTTTTGAAAATAGATTTCCACATTAGCTAATCAGAAAGGACGTTAAATAGCCATGTAGGACACCATGGATCAGTAGAGCGATTAAAGTATCTTCTGAAAGGGAAAGGGAATTGTATGGGTTGATAAGATCAAGTAAAGATCGTGCCATAGTTGCACACTACAAAAAGTATTCACAATTATGAAGATAAGTTATTAAAAAAATCAAGTAACATGCACATTATGTGAGAAATCAGTGCTTCTGACAACAGACTTATGACTACATGGAGTATAATAAAATGAGACAGAATGACTGGCCACCAGTTACAAATAGCAGATATGTTTGATAATCATTTCTTTAATGTAGTAGAAAATATAGGGGACAAACAGTTCAAGAGAAAAATCATATGGAGGCCTCTCCCACTTCTGCTTCTGAAATTCCTATACAATAAGCATTATCTTTTCTGGAATATGTAGTGAATTACCAGCTGAGGGCATTTTTCCAGAGAGTTTGAAATATGCCATTGGTAAACCCCTCTATAAAAAAGGTGATAGGAGAGATGTCAGTAACTACTGACCCATTTCACTACTGACATCATTTTCCAAAATTTTTGAGAATGTTATGTATTCTAGAATAGTATCCCACCTAATTAACAACATCCTTAGTAAATCACAGTCTGGACTTCAGAAAAGTTGCTCGACTAAATATGCCATTTATACATTCACTCACCAAATTTCAGGAGTACTAAATAACAAAAGACTACCAATTGGTATTTTTTGCAACCTATCTTAGGCATTTGACTGCATGAATCACAGTATTCTCCTCAATAACCGGAGGTTTTATGAAATTTGTGTTTTAGTCGATCAGTGGATAATGTCATACCTAACTAAAAGAAAGCAGAAAGCTATACGTAATAACTCAACCAATGTAAGTATGGGAGTTTCTTCTGATGGGGGAGCTCAACCTTATATCCACTATTGTTCCTCATATATGTAAACAACTTTCTACCTAACATAAAACAAGCAGAATTAGTTATTTTTGCACATGACACTAGTATTGTAATCCATCCAAACATACATATAGCAACAGAAGAAATGATAAAGATTGAAGTGTTACTGAATGGTTGTCTGTGAATGGCCTCAATCTCAGTCTCAAAAAAAGACAACATTTTCAGTTCTGTGTTTGTAGAGTTAACACATCAATGATAAGTGTAACACATAGTAAGGAAATAACAACTAGGGTGGAAACGCCACAAAAATATAGGTATCCATATTAATGAGAATTTAAATTGGAAAAATACATTTTGGAACTCCTAAAACAACTTAGTTCAGCCACATTTGCATCTCAAATCATTGTAAACCTCTGAGAGATACACAAATCAGGAAGTTGATATATTTTGCAAATTTTCATTTAGTAATGTCATGTGAAATAATGTTCTGGGATAAATCAACTTTAAGAAAGAAAGTGTCCATTGCTCAGAAATGTGCTTTAAGAATAATATGTGGTTCTCACACACAGTCATCTTGTCGACATCTGCTTGAGGTGCTTGGTATTTTGACTACTGCCTCACAATATATTTAGCCCATCATGAAGTTTGTTGTAAATAACCTGCTGCAATTCAAAAGGAACAATGATGTGCACAATCACTATATCATAAGAAAATACGACCTTCATTTCTCCACTTTAAGGTTATATTGAGCACAAAAAGAGGTGCACAATGCTGCTGCCAAATTTTTTGATCACTTACCCAGTGATATAAAATGTCTGACAGACAGCAAAATAAAATTTGAAAACAAATGAAAAAAGTTTCTCTTTGGCAACTCCTTCTATTCTATAGAAGAATGTCTGTTATTGTAATATGAAATAGTGGTGGGTAGGAATTATTACCTCACAACAATACTAAAAAAATTGTAGATGATCAGTGTGTAGCCATATTTACATGCGAATGAGTAATGTGAATGTAAAATGGCTTGTGGTCATACTGCTAGAGTCATCATTGACCAGTTCATTGTCTAGCCTGTAGATGTATGAAATGACATATTATTGCATATCTGAACTGTCTCTTTATTGCATTTGCCTAAGGAATTATCTACAAATAAATAGCAAGCGCATGGCTTGGCGGTACGCAATCTTTGTACACACAAAATGTATCTGAACTAAAAATTGTCTCTCGTTGCTAAGATAAGAGCAACACAAGAACACACATAAAAATCCTAAAGTTCTCTAATGGCTCGGAATATTCACCACTGATACTAGCGTCTCAGGTGGCTGACCCAGAAATCTGATTGACAGCTGCACAATAACGATACTGATACTCGCATGCACACAACAAAACTCTTACTTTGCACTGCACTACACTGAAAGAGAAACTGAAGTGCAGCCACTACAGACTTGGGTTGGGACTGGGAGTGGCATAGGGAAGAACTATGATGTTGTGGAGGTTGAGTGGGCAATGGAGCACCACTTCAGGAGAGGTGAGAACTATCTTGGGTAGGCTGTGGGTCATTTCAGGGCATGATGGTAGGTAATCAGAGCCCTGGCGAAGGATGTGGTTCAGCTGTTCCAGTCTAGGGTGGTACTATGCGATGAAGGGGACACTCCTTTGTGGCTGGTTAATGGAGGCTGTGGGAAGACTAGGGGTGTGAGGGGAAATGGCCCAGGAGATCCGTTAGTGGACTGGATGGGGGGCAGGGGGAGGGGGGGGGGGGGAGTGTAGTGCCTGTATGTAAAGACCTTGGTGAGACCCTCAGCATACTGGGCATGGGAGTTTTTGTCACTGCAGATATGCTGTCCCTTGGTGTCCAGGCTACGTGGGACCAATTTTTTGGTGTGAAAGGGATGAAAGCTGTCAAAATGCAGGTACTTTTGGTGGTTGGTGGGTTTAATGTGGACAGAGGTGCAAATGGAGCCATCAGAGAGGAAAATGTCAACTTCTAGAAAGGTGGCCAGCTGGGTTGAGGAGGACCTGCTGAAGCAGATGGGAGAGACATTGAGGTTGTGAAGGAATGAAGTGAAGGTGTCTTGGCCATGAGTCCAGATCATGCAGATATCATCAATGAACCTGAACCAGACTAGGGGTTTGGTGTTTTGGGAAGTTACATAGGTCTCCTTTAGATGCCGCATAAACATGTTGGCGTAGGAGAGTGCCATGTGGCTGCCCATGGATGTACGGTGGATTTGTTTGTATAACGTCCCTTCAAAGGAGGAATAGTAGTAGGTTAGGATAAAGTTAGAATGATGTATGAGGGATGAGGTAGTGGGACTGGAGTCTGAAGGAAGTTGGTAGAGGTAGTGTTCAATAGCGGTAAGATCATGGACATGAAGGATGAATAAAATCTTCTCGGCTTTCAAGCCACGTCAGTTCGAATAAAATTTTTGAGCTTTCGATGGCTAGCTCCGCCATCGTTGTCAATACTAACACTATTGACTGCTGGGGCTGGCACTATTTCCTGCTTATATAACTACAATTATGGCCCCTGGCACCAGAGCGGGCCAAAACAATGCATACCCAGAAGGTGAGTTGGGCAGCTCTTAGCAGCTATGGCCCACCTAAGGACTGAGTAACATCAGGCGGCATGAGGGGCAGGTGCCACCTTTGAAACTGCCACTCCCGCCTCCCTACAAGTATTAACCATCCGTTGTAGCTTTCTTTTGACATCAACAGCATGCACCCATGCCTTACTCAGTGAGTAACCCTGGTCTCTGTTGAAATTCTTGCTGTTCATTCTAATCTCAGCCACTCCTTTTATAATGGAGACCCAGTATGTTGACATATGAGCCGAGACTGGCATGTTTTCAAACTGTATTTTATGTTCATTTTTGAGGCTATGCTCAGCTACGGTCGACTTTTCAAGCTCCCCGTGCTTGATGTGTGTCTGACGCTCAGTACTATGCTCTGCAACTGTGTGAATTGTGTGGCCTATATAGATGCTGCCACACTCTCAAGGAACACTGTACACATGAAGAGCTATCTCGTCTTTAACAGAGTGCATCCTGTATCCTGAGGGTGGGCCAGAACACTGGTCTCAATCCTTGTCTCCGCAGTACATGTCCTAACTTGCTGCTCATTGCCCCACAGTATTGCGGGAAAGCCGTCAGTTTGGCTTCTTCTGCTGATTCACAAAGCATCCTTCTTTGATGACACCCGAAAGCATTTGCAATGTCTCTTTTGCTGTAGCCATTCTCCCTGAATACGTGCCCAAGTGCTGCAATTCAGATTGCTGGTGGTAATCATCAGAAGTAACTTTAGCTCTGTGTGGTAATGTGTTCAGGACCGTTTTCTTGTGTACAGGGTGGTGAAAGCTACCGGCGTTCAAATATCGATCAGTGTGTGTTAGTTCCCTATACACTGAATGACCAAGCCAGCCTCCTGCCTTCTGCTCAACTAAAACGTCGAAGAACGGTAGCTTGCCATCCTTCTGCATCTCGATGGTAAATTTAATGTTGGGTAGGACACCATTCACAAGATCCCTGAACTGCTGCAGTTTATTTTTACCATCAGGCCATATCAGGAAGGTATCATTGACATACTAAGGAAGCAAGACAGACACAACACCACAGATTTCAGAGCCTGCTCCTGAAAGTGCTCCATGAAGAAATTTGTGACTGCAGGAAACAATGGTGAGACCATTGCTGTGCCATCCGTCATTTCATAATATTTGTCATGGTACAAGAAGTACGTTGTCGTTAGAACATGACAGAACAACTTTGCAATTCCATGTGGAAACCTTTGGGCCAAAAGATCCAGCGTGTCTTGTACTGGCACCCTCATATAAAGTGGCACCACGTACAGACTAACCATTATGTCATTTTGATCTATTTTCATTTTCCTTGAGCGTTTCAACAAATGGCTGCAAGTTCACAACTTGGTGTTCACAATGATCCAATTTTGGCACTAATAATCCTGCAATATGTTTTGCCAGTCTCTAGATGGGCGAGCTGATTGCACTAACAGTGGGCCGAAGAGGAACATGTTCCTTATGTATCTTAGGCAGTCCATAAAGCCTGGGCGGTCTGATGGTGTGAGGCACTAATTTGTTCACTACTTCATCTGGTAAACCAGATTCCTTTAATAAATTCCCTGTCTTCCTAACTATAGCCTGTGTCAGATCACAACTAAACTTCTGGTATGCATCATCTTCTAATAAATGTAGCACCTCCAGGTGGTAGCCTTCAGTGTTCAGAACAGCGGTGGTATTTCCTTTGTTGGCAAGCAAGTGGGAGACTGCTGGAAAAACTGCACAAAAAGAAATCACATCTGCTGAATTATTTAGCATTTTTGCAATGCTACTGGGACAAGGAAGTAATTCCTTGCTTTGCTGCAATGTACAGAATTTTGAAGAGGACAATTCATGCCATTGTGAGACAGTGGATATGGCAGACAAGATATGAGCTTGATCTCAATGCCAGAAACCTGTTCGATTGTCATCAACTTTGTTGCCATTTGACTGGGAATGGGTGGATGTGGCCACTGCAGCACAACAGCATGCTAGTTTATGCAAGACAATGTCTAAGCAATGTCACAAGTCTGACTGCTTAACTTGTGGAGGAACTGACATGGATAATGATAAGGTCAACAGAACAATTGTTAATCTCTCCAAACAAAGATTGAACAATGGCTATGTGACAGTCCCACCATGTCTGCCAATTTTGCAGATGATTAGTGCAATAGAGCAGTGCATTTGGCATCTCTGCATGATGCAGCTGAGGATGTCAGACTAACCACCAGCCATATATTTTCAAAAGCTGAGCCACCAGAATCAAATATTAGTCAGGAGGACCAATGTGACTTATGCTTATTGCATGAGAACTAGGACTTGGTTGTCTTGCCATCTGACGAAGGAAATGCATTGTGGTTCTGAACACTGAAGGCCTGAAGATGCTACACTTATTACATGATGACGCATACCGGAAGCTTAGTCATGATCAGAGACAGGCCGTAGTCAAGAAGACAGAGAAATTATTAAAGGAATACGGTTTACCAGATGAATTGGTGAACAAATTACTGTCTCATGCTGCCAGACCTCCCAGGCTTTATGGACTGCCAAAGATACATAAGGACCATGTTCCTCTTCGGCCCACTGTTAGTGCAATCAGCTCACCCATCTAGAGACTGGCAAAACATATTGCAGGATTATTAGCGCCAAAACAGGATCATTGTGAACACCAAGTTGTGAACTTGCAACCATTTGTTGAAATGCTCAAGGAAAATGAAAATAGGTCAAAATGACATAATGGTTAGTCTGTACGTGGTGCCAGTACAAGACACGCTGGATCTTTTGGCCCCAAGGTTTCCACCTGGAATTGCAAAGTTGTTCTGTCATGTTCTGACAACGTACTTCGTGTACCATAACAAATATTATGACATGATGGATGGCACAGCATGGTCTCACCATTGTTTCCTGCAGTCACAAATTTCTTCATGGAGCACTTTCAGGAGAAGGCTCTGAACTTTGTGGTGTTGTCTGTCGTGCTTCCTTAGTATGTCAATGATACCTCCCTGATATGGCCTGATGGTAAAAAAAAATTGCAGCAGTTCAAGGATCTTGTGAATGGTGTCCTACCCAACATTAAATTTACCATCGAGATGGAGAAGGATGGCAAGCTACCATTCTCAGATGTTTTAGTTGAGTGGAAGGCAGGAGGCTGGCTTGGTCATTCAGTGTATAGGAAACTGACACACACTGATTGATATTTGAACGCCAGTAGCTTTCACCACCCTGTACACAAGAAAACGGTCCTGAACACATTACTACACAGAGCTAAAGTTATTTCTGATGACTGCCACCTGCAGTCTGAATTGCAGCACTTGGGCACGTATTCAGGGAGAATGGCTACAGCAAAAGAGACATTGCAAATGCTTTCGGGTGTCATCAAAGAAGGATGCTTTGTGAATCAGCAGAAGAAGCCAAGCTGACGGCTTTCCCGCAATACTGTGGGGCAATGAGCAACAAGTTAGGATATGTACTGCGGAGACATGGATTGAGACCAATGTTCCAGCCCACCCTCAAGATACAGGATGCACTCTGTTAAAGACGAGATAGCTCTTCATGTGTACAGTGTTCCTTGAGAGTGTGGCAGCATTTATATAGGCCAGACAATTCACACAGTTGCAGAGCATTGTACTGAGCATAAGAGACATATCAAGCAAAGCGAACTTGAAAAGTCAACTGTAGCTGTTCACAGCCTCAAAAATGAACATAAAATACAGTTTGAGAACATGCCAGTCTTAGCTCATGCGTCAACATATTGGGTCTCCATTATAAAAGAAGTGGCCGAGATTAGAATGAACAACAACAGTTTCAACAGAGAGTGGGGTTACACACTGAATAGGGCATGGGGGCAGGCTTTGGATGTCAAAAGGAAGCAACAATGGATGCTTAACACTTGTAGGGAGGCGGGAGTGGAAGTTTCAAACATGACGCCAGCTTCTCATACCATCCGACGTCACTCAGTCCCGCGGCAGGCCGGAGCTGCTGTGAGCTGCCCAACTCACCTTCTGCACACACATTGTTTTGGCCCTCTTTGATTGGTGCCAGGGGCTGTAATTGTAGCTATATAAGCAGGAAATAGTGCCTGCCCTGGCAGTCAGTAGTTTTACTCCTGACAATGATGGCAAAGCTAGCCATCAAAAGATCGAAAATTTTATTCAAATTGGCGCAGCTTGAAAACCGAGAAGATTTTATTCAGTCATGCTGACATGAAAGACTTGGAGGGCATGGGAGATGTTTGTGCGTAGGGGATGGTATCAACAGTGATGGGTAGGATCCAAGAGGCAAAGGGCTGTGGATGGTGGAGTCAGTGAAGGAAGTGCTATCTTCGACATGGGAGGCTAGATTATGGGCAGCTGGTTGGAAGTGTTGGTCATAGAGGACAAAAATTCTTTCAGTTGGGGCACAATAACCAGCCACAATGGATCATCCAGGATTTTTGGATTTGTGGATTTTGGGGCAGGGTGTCATAGGTTTGAGGAGGGAAATGGGATCATGTGAGAGGTTCTGGGAAGGGCCTATGGCTTTAAGCAGGGATTGGAGATTGTGTTGGCTTTCTGGGATGTGATCACTCTGCAAGAGTTTACAGGTGGAGGAGTCAGATGATTAGCAGAGGCCTTCTGCCAGGTAGTCATTGCGATACATAACAACAGTGGTGGAACTTTGTTTGCAGGTAGGGTGATTAGATCAGGATTTGTTTTAAGGTTCTGTATGGCTATTCTTTCTTCTGCTGAAAGGTTTGTGTTCTGAGAAAGGGACATAGGGAAGGATAGTGAAGCAAAGTCAGAAGTAAGGAATTGCTGGAAGGGGGTGGGAGATCACAGTTGGATAGGGCTATGAACTGGAGAGGCAAGATTTAATGTTGGAATTAGGTTGGTTTTGGTTGAAATAATTGGCAGCAGGAAAGTGCTTACATTGCAGGACCAGGAGAGGGATAGTATATCTTTGACAAGTTCAGCATGTTTAAATTTGGGTATAGGGATAAAGGTGAGGTCTTTGGATAGGACTGAAACTTCTGTGGAGCTGAGGGTTTTGATGGAAGGATTGACAACAGTATTATGGGAATGTTTTGGCTCTGGATTTGGTGGAGTGCTGGTAGGGAGCTTTGGAGGATGTGGCAAGTGAAGGTCAGCTAGGCAGCATTTAAGTGCTATGAGAGTTGGACAAGGAAGATCACTGTGGGTGGGACAGGGGTTGGATAGTGGTACTGCAGGGCACCAGTGGGATGTAAGCAAGTTGGATAACTTATGAAGGTGGTGTCAGGAATGCTCCTCCAGGTACTGGAGAGCAAGGGATTCAATTTCAAATATGTAATGTGTGAAGCAGGGATTGCACAGTGGTAATATCTTGTGGAGGGAACAGAGGTGGTCCCGGGATGCCTGTGCTATGGAGATTTGTTTTTGCAGTACCAGTTTTGTTAGGGCAGGACAGGGGACAGGGCTTGGATAGTGGTACCGCAGGGCACCAGTGGGATGTAAGCGAGTTGGATAACTTATGAAGGTGGTGTCAGGAATGCTCCTCCAGGTACTGGAGAGCAAGGGATTCAATTTCAAATATGTAATGTGTGAAGCAGGGATTGCGCAGTGGTAATATCTTGTGGAGGGAACAGAGGTGGTCCTGGGATGCCTGTGCTATGGAGATTTGTTTTTGCAGTACCAGTTTTGTTAGGGCAGGGACTGGCAGAATCTAAAAAGGTGAAGGTTGTTGTGAAAGGCGGGATGGGATCCAGAGAGAAGAATTTTTATGTTTAGGCCATTTGGGGATATGGTTCAGGCAGCATATGAGACATAGGATGTGGGATTGGGTTTCAACCTGACAGGCACTATTCCCCAGATCTAGTCTGCAAACAGATCTCCCATACTATTTCCCCTCACACCCACAATCCACCCATCACCTCCAAGAACCAGCCACAAAGGAGTGCCCCTTCATCACACAACACCACCCAGGAGTTGAACAACTGAACCAGGGCTCTGATGACCTTCCATCATGCCGAGATGAGGGACATCCTATCCAAGATCCTTCCCACCCATCCTAAAGTAGTGTTGCATTGCAACCTCGGAAGCATCTTAGTCGATCCCTATGCCACTCCCAATCCCAACCCCAACCACTTGCCACAAGGATTGTAAGGATTGTAACTCTGTGGAAGACCCAACTGCAAGACCTGCTCAATCCACCCATCCAGCACTTCCTGTTCCAGTCCTGTCACTGGTTTATCCTTCCATATCAGGGATCGGCCACCTGTGAAAGCAGCTGCAATCACTGCAGCTGAGAACACTGCACAGATTTTTATGTTGGTATGACTACCAACCAGCCGTCCACCAGCATGAAAGACTACTGCCAAACTGTGGCCAAAGCAAATTAGATTACACCATGGCACTACATGCAGCTGAACGTTGCATGCTTGATTTAAATGGCTGCTTCACTACCTGAGCCATCTGAATGCCTCCCCCCCCCCCCCCCTCCACCACTAACTTTTCTTAATTGTACAGTTGGGAGTTATCCTTACAACACTTTCTCAGCTCTCATATTGTCCCAAACTCAACCTACAGTAACATACTGTCCTACACGCTCCACTCGACAGTTTCCACCCCCTCTGTCCTATTATATCCTCCCCATTCTCATCTCCCACCCTCTTTGTCACCCTCTGCCAATGCACTACCAATCTTTCCCAGCCCCTCTCCTTTTTTGATCTGTTTTTCCCATCTCCCTGATCCACAACCACCTGATGCTGCACCAGTTGGCATTCTAGTCCCTGCAAACTCCAGCAGAAAGCATCCCCCCCCCCCCCCCACACTCCCCCCACTTATACCTAACTATCCCTTCCCCACCCCCTCTTGATTGCTGTTTCCATCCCATGTGATAGTTACGTTCTCCCCCGAGCTGCCGGAGTTGGCGGTCATGTCTGCGTGAGCTATGTGCTTGCTTGTGTGTATGAATGGTGTGTGTGTTTCTCTTTTTCTGGTGAAGGCTTCAGGGAAAGCTTTGTGTAAGTGTCATGTAATTGTGCCTATCTGTGACTTAACATGTCATCTTTATGGTAAGTAGCAATCTTTTTAATTTTTGATACAAAATCTTCTGTTGGTGCTGGCAGTAATTTTTATTTGTTCAGTTTTTGGTTTATCAAATAAATAAAAATATGACTGTCAGCTGCCATTTTTTTGTGATGAAAGCAAAACCATTGTTTTCCTGTCACAAATTTTTAGACATTTTATAATAGATAAAACCCAATTCTGTTTCAGCATGAAACTAGCACACTTGAAATATTTGATGAACTAGCAAATCGTTTTGATGAAGACTTCAAAATGTTTGGCTTAGACAGCCCAAAGAAGAAACTAATTAAAGAGCTGATCAAAGGAGAACCACTCAATGAGGGTGAGCCTATGTCATTGAGTGCTGATAAGTATTTTATATATGAGGTATGTAGCAGAAAGATAAATGTTTTCAATGTTTCTTTTTCTTCTCTCCTTGACACACAAAGTTCTTATTTATATTGTTTAATGTTCTGCACTGTTTACCCTTTTGATCATAGCATCTCTCTGTAATAAACAATATCATGCCAAAAGTCTCCTGAAATGTGTGTTTCCTTACTGGCAGATAAAAAAGTAAGAGAAATATTTAAATTCTGTTAAAAGTTTTACCTTGTAAAAGACATGGTACAAGGGCAGCAGCATGATGTGGATAACGATATTTCGCACATAAAGATGTAATAAGGTTTTCTGTAGTACTGAATCACATTCATTAACATTCTTCACCATTAGGTATCATAATGTACTGATGTATCAGGGTCTGGTACCTATTGTACCTCATTGCTGATTGAAGGTCTGTTGACAGTGAAAATACTATCTTGAACTCCACTTCAAAAGTGGTAAAGCATAGTGATTCGAACCTTGTGAACTACGTTTGCAGGTCCGACTTACTGAGAATGCAATATCTAAAGGACTAGATGCAGTGAGCAACTGCTCATTCCACTTACAAGCAGTGACTGTACAACTCCATGAGACATCTGTGTCAAACACACAAAATCATCAGCATAAAGTCAATAAGTTGCTGAGAAAAGTTTCTACATTAAATGCAGATACCATTAACTGTAAATATACGGATTATTGTTTTTCAGTAAAATAGAAAATATGCAGACAGTAAAACAGGAACCTTGTAATCATTTGACAGTGAAAACAGTAGTGAACAGCACAAAGAGAAACTGACGCTTCCTACATTTTCTTTTGTTTCTCAGAAAAATGAATGGAACTAGAGTTTATTTAATGTGTATTGTATGTACTGTCTAACATCTGTTCTCTAATTTGTGTTACGTACATGCACATGTTGGAACATAAATCTCTTACAGATTAATTTTTTTTCTTCATAAAATGATAAAAAAATAAAGTAAGCCCTCTCTTACAAGATATGTTTCAACCCAGACACTCATTCAAAAGATGCCAGACCTATAACTATCTCTTTACAGGACCCATTATTGTTAGCATTACAGGCTTAACCTGTAGGAAAGCTTTCCATTATATTCTTATTAACTGATAGCAGAATTTCTTTCTGTTCTTCCTTAATCATAGTGAATGGGTGTTACTGGTTTCTTGAGTGAAATGATCTAGCATGCCTCCAACATTCTAACTCGTCCAAAAGATCTAGAATGGATTTTTCAATCTCCAGTGTAACCTGGCTGATGGCAAAGTTACAACTACAGTGGACTAGGACCTTGGCTTTTACCTTTCACAGGCAATGCTTGTACTAAATGAATTCTCTGTGCACAGCTTATGACATGCCCTCACAGCTTCAACTCTTCCAGTTCCTTGCTGCAATATTCAAAACCCAACAGAAGCTTTCCTACCTACATAGCATGACTAGCAATCCAGAGACGAAGAATTTTTCTTTTTCCTTGTGATGTCTGACTATTTGAGATGAGATATGACTGTAAGGATTCTGAGACATATTATGTCAAGTGTTTGTACAATTTCACTGGATAATTTCGGTACTGTACAGCTTCAAAGGAATAAGGAATGCTTTTAAATAATCTTTTGTACTCTACATCCTGGATGGTGGTTATTAACTGAAATCAGTAGATGACTAATGGGACAAATGAACAGCTGATGGTTAAAATGTATTTTATAAAATACTTTACAGCTGTTGAACCTAACCTTACGGAGAAATTAGAATTTGCAGAGACTGTCATAGCCACAGCATAGGTTTTGTTTCACTCTGCAACAATTGTTCTGCTGCAGTAAGTCATGTTGCGTAAGTAGGTGTGTACCCACGCAAACACAGTTAGAAATCGGAAACTAATGGAGTCTGAACTCAAGTTTCTTTTTATTTCATCACATATAACAGGTTGTCAAGTAAGAGAATACATAAAAGAAAATCAACAACTAAGAGTAAAAAGGTAGGTATGAGAATCACAGTTGACGGCTCTCTTCTCTGTGACTTCCGTGTGAACTGTGGAGAATAATCTCTGTGGTTGGTGCGAATTTTACGCGTCAGCTGCGATCGACGTGTGCGGTAGTCGCCCCATGAACCCCCTTGGTGAGAGCGGAGCTCAGATGTTCCTCTCTGTAGTGGGCAGGGATGTGCACTTGTCTGCCAGAACGTGTAGTGCAACGAGGCTGCTGCTTTATTGACTGCAGAGGTAGCGAAGTGGGGTTCTGCATTGTTGTCTTGTGCGTATCACTGCGCGACACTGACATCGCCGGACTGTCTTGAAGCATATAAGCAGGTTTCACTCTACTTAGCGATATGGTGGCCTGTTTCCCATTCAGTACTATGTCTAGAGTGTGTGAATCTCTGCGTATCACACGATGAGGTCCAGTGTATGGCGGTTGTAGTGGTGGTTTGACGCCATCTGTGCGTAACGATACATGCATGCAAGTTTTTAAAACGTTGTGCATGAATGTTACCAGGACTCCACGCCTGGATGCTTTTGCAGGTTCGATTTTCTTGATCATTTCTCTCAATCCTTGTAAATATTCTGACTGGTCATCTGCGTTCGGTACCACTGAGTTGTCAGCGAACTCTCCGGGCAGACGTATTGTTTCGCCGTAGACCACCTCTGCCGGGGAGGCATCCATATCAGGTTTAAAGATCATCCTAAGACCTAACAGTACAATGGGTAATGCTTCCGTCCATTTAGTATTGTGGCACATGAGGGCTGCTTTTAAGGTACGGTGCCATCTTTCTACTATCCTGTTGCTTGCCGGATGGTAGGCGGTGGTGCGGTGATGGCAGTACCCGCAGAATCTTGCTAACTGAGCGAATAGTTCTGATTCAAACTGTTGTCCTCTATCAGTTGTTACATGGAGTGGGCAGCCAAACCTAGATATCCAAGTTGACATGAATGCCATTGCCAGAGTTTTCGCCAAGATGTTGTTGGTAGGTATTGCTTCTGGCCAGCGTGTATACCTGTCAATGATTGTTAGCAGGTAGCAATTACCATCTGATGGTGGAAGAGGTCCTACGACGTCCAAATGTATGTGCGAGAAGCATGCCTTGACATCCGGGAATTGTCAGATTGGAGGGTGCACGTGTCTGCTTACTTTGCATAGCTGACAGTGTGGGCAAGATCTAGTCCAGTTACGGCAATCACGGTTCATTCCTGGCCATACAAATCTTTTGGACACCAGTCTGGTAGTTGCTCGAACACCGGGGTGACATAGGCCATGGAGACAAACAAACACTCTTCTGCGATGTGTGATTGGAACCTAAGGGCGTGTTCGACCATGTTGTAAGTCACAATGTAGTCATACGTCTTCCCCGGGCACGTCATCTAGCTGTAACTTCAACGCCGTCTTGTCGTCACTCAACAGGGTATTTAGCTCATCATCTTCCTGCTGGACTTGCGCTAGTTCTGCCATAGTTACAGGCTCTGTTATACTGGATACTCGTGGCAAACAATCAGCTACCACGTTAGTTAAACCTGAGATGTGGCATAAGTCTGTGCTGAATTGGCTTATGAACTCCAATTGAGAATACTGCCTTAGAGAGCATTTGTCAGTGTTCTTGTTGAATGCATAAGTCAAGGGCTTATGATCCATAAAAATTGTGAAGTCACGCACTTCAACTTGTGGTCTGAAGTGTTTGATCGCTAAATATATAGCCAAAAGTTCTCTATCATAAGCACTCCAGCGTTGTTGTATTGGCGACAACTTGTGCGAATAGTATGCCAGAGGTTGCCATGCGCCATCCACCAATTGTTGCAGGGCTGCACCAACACCAAACTGGCTAGCGTCCGCCACCAGCGCCAAAGGTGCTTCTAGTTTAGGATGTGCCAGCAGTGCGGCCTGAGCCAGGCTCTGACGTGTCACTTCGAATGCTGCATCAGATTCCTCATTGCATTGTATGGTTGCATTGCTGCGAACCTTTGGGCCAGCTAATAATGCGTTTAATGGTGCCTGCTGTTCAGCTGTCTTTGGTAGATGCCTTCTGTAAAAATTTAACATGCCTAGGTATCTTCTTAATTCTTTGACCGTAGTAGGCTTGGACATGTGTAGAATAGCCTCAACTTTTCTGGGTAAGGGTGCTGAACCTGTAGCAGATATGCGATGACCTAGAAATTCCACTTCAGGTTGGCCAAACAGGCATTTTGCTGTATTTAACACTATTCCCAACTTCTCTAAGCATTGGAGTACTTCTTTTAAATGCTGCTTGTGCTGTTCATTGTTTGCGGAATATATGAGAACGTCATCGAGGTAGGCAAAACAGAAGGGCAGTCTTCGTAATACAGAATCCAGAAAACGTTGCCATGTCTGTGCGGCATTTCGCAGACCAAACGTCATGAAATTACTTTCAAGCAATCCAAAGGGTGTTGTTATGGCGGTCTTTGGTATGTCTTCTGCCGCTACAGGAATTTGTGTATAGGCCTTTGCGCGAACTAGCACACTAAAGACTGTGGCTCCGTGCAGCGCGTGATTGTAGTCCATTAACAAAGGTACAGGATAACGATCCGGAATAGTTCTGGCGTTCAGTGCTCTGTAGTCGCCACATGGACGCCAGGCTCCACCTTTTTTTGGTACGAGGTGTAAGACCGACGCCCATGGACTGGATGACGGGCATATAATTCCTTCTTTAAGCATTAGCTCGAATTCCGCTTTAGCTATAGCGAGGCGTTCCGGTGCTAGTCTCCTAGGTCGACATGACACAGGCGGGCCATCCGTGGTTTTTATGTAGTGTACTGTATCATGCAACACTTTCTGCGGTGCCCCTGGCGGTTTCGTTAATTCAGGAAAATCTGCTAGGATTGCGCGGTACTCTGTGTCTGCCATTTGAATTAACTTAATACTGGTACAATCTGTGTCACAATAATAACAAGCCGTTGATAGATTGGTGAGACTGTCTATCAGGCAAGCATTGGCCATGTCTGGCAAAAGTCTGAAGTGTGATAAGAAATCAGCTGCTAGTATTGCTTCTGTGACGTCTGCTACCGTGAAATTCCATTTAAAGTCTCTATGGAGTCCCAAGTTCAGATTCTCTTGTTGTAATCCGTATGTTGAAATCTGCGAATTGTTGGCAGCGGGTAAGTTAAATGCAGTGTGCAGCTGGCAACAATGCAAGGACTGTCTTGGTAGTATACTGAGGTCTGAACTGGTGTCAATTAAAAACTTCCTGCCTGACGCACGATCTGTTATAAAAA